>NW_011495041.1:1305326-1307818 GCF_000754665.1 Bison bison bison
CTACGCGCGGGCCCCAAGGTCCCCCCTGGATCGCCGGGTGAGTTTCCTATGCCTCTCAGTAAAGTTGCTTTACGGTTTGGTTTGGCGGATTTACTCTCAGGCATGAGATGAAACTATCTGAACTGGTTTGGCTGTAGGAATTTTCATCTCGTTTCCACATACCATGGGTGAAGGTTGGGCATGTGCTTTTTCAGTTTTAACTGAGGTTTACAACGGGTCTGTCATTTTCTCTGCTTTAGGTGTCAGGGCCCTTTTTGTACCTTTATGCTTTTTTTTATGTCATGCACCAGAATTGCATATTTTCTTGTTAATTCCGTCCTTTGTCTCTAGCAAGTTACTTAATCCCATTTTGCAGTTGGTTTCTATGTTGTGTTATTCACCAAGTCTTTTGAAATGGCTTTTCTCTGTTATGTTATCCATTTAGACGACTGAGGCCCAAGAAGGTTAAGTCCCTCCAGGTTTCCCAGCTAGTAAGTCTTAACCCAATCCCAGGTCTTCTGACTGAAGGGCTCCTAGCCTCTCCTGGATGTACATTCCCTCAGTCTTGAGTCCTAAAACTATTTCAGAGATCTATGGCGATAATCCTCTCACTGCCCCTGTAATTCACACTAATGTCTTCTCTAGATTTAAAGGTATATTTATTTCAAATATTTCAATACACATGGCAACTCTATGTTTTCCATTAACCATTTTCCTTTCTGAGATAACTTAGTAAATGTTTTTCTTCTTCATATTTTCAATTGTATCCGAAGCAAAATTGCTTCTGTTGGAATCTCACCCTCTGATCTGTGTGACCTGCAGCAAGTTACTTAACCTAACTGAACCTCAGATATGTTTATCAGAAAAGTTGATAGTAATCCTATCTGCCTCATAGAATTTTAAAATTAAAAGCTTTTAGAGTAGCATCTGGCAAGAAGTGCTCAAGAAGTGTTTTTATATTATCAATTTAGATTTTTCTTTAAATATGTATTCCTAGTATTTCATAAGTAACTGATTTCAGTTTTTTCTGTTACCAGTTTGCATTCTAATTAGATGTCTTCTGAAAATTAGTAAATGAATATGACAAATATGACAGATTATTCACTCTTTTGGCTTTCTAGAATTTCTATCCCTGAAGCATCAGTTTAGACAAAAGTAATCAAATGTAGCATGTTAGCATTCTTTTACTACTGAGTGTATGCACTTGTAATAATTACTTAAAAATAAATGGCATTTCAATTCTTACTATGCCTCATAAGGCACATTCTTAATTCCACCTTGTAAGATGCATAGAAATTGAATTGCAGACAGTAAGAGCTTAACCAAGGTCACATGCTAACTTGAGCAGAGAGATAGTTACCCATCCTGCTCAGCATCAGATGCCAGAACTAAGTGAGAGGTGTTTAAATTTGATTTTTGCCTTCTCCACCAATTTCCTTTGGGAGGAGGGGGCTGCTGCATCCCATGGGCTTAGCTGCCCTTTGGCACGTGGGATCTTCCGTTCCCCAACCAGGAATGGAACGCACATCCCCTGCATTGGAAGGCAGATTTTTAACCACTGGACCACCAGGGAAGTCCCTTTGCCAGCATATTGCACTTAAAAAAAAAGATTTATTTACTTATTTGTATTTTTGGCTGCACTGGATCTTTTTTGCTTTTGCTTTCTCTAGTTGCAGAGAGCAGGGTCTACTCTTTGTTGTAGTGCATGGGCCTTTCATCATGGTGGCTTCCCTTGTTTTGGAGCAGGGGCTCTAGGGTGAGGGGGCCCAGAAGTGCTCCCAGGCTCTAGGATGCTAGCTCAGTAGTTGTGACACACATACAACCAATGCTCCAAGGCATGTGGGATCTTCCCATACTAGGGATCCAACCTGTGTCTCCTGCATTGGCAGGTAGAGTCTTCACCGCTACACCACCAGGGAAGCCCTGCACCAGCTTCTTAAATGGGGATCAGCAGACTATAGCTCTTGGTACCAATCCTTCCTACTACCTGTTTTTGTACAGCTCACTAAATAAGTATAATTTTTATGTTGTTAAATGGTGGCGGGGGGGGGGGGGGGGAGGAAAATGATATTTCTATGACAGTTATGCAAAATTCAAATTGCTATGTCCATAAATAAAGTTTTATTGAAACCTAGCCACACTTAATTCTTTATAAACCTCTTACAGCTTCTTGTTGCTTAGAGCAGAAATAGGCAAACTATGACTACAGCCCATGCCTGTTTTGTATAAGTTTTTGCTGAGCATAGCCAGGCCACATTTGTCTCTTGTCCAAGGCTGCACTTTGTGCTACAATGGCAAAGTTCAGTAATTGCAACAGAGACTATATGGCCATCAGAATTTATTTATTTATTTGGCTGCATTGGGTCTTCTTTGTGGTACACAGGCTTCTCTCTAGCTGTGGCACTCAGCTGCAGCACAGTAGTATATTGTGCACGCCAGCTACACGGCATGTGGTGTCTTAGTTCCCTGGCCAGGGATCAAACCCATGTCGCCTGCATTGGAAGATGGATTCT
>NW_011495041.1:1307918-1347167 GCF_000754665.1 Bison bison bison
AAGACTCATTTTTAACTGAGGTTTGATGGTTATTAAATCTTCTAAAAGTGAAGCTCTAGAAAGGGTGATTGTTCGTAGTTTTTGTTTTTTTTTTAAATCAAGTTCTCTAGGCCAGTCTGCCTTATTTCTAAAGTACCACGCTAATCCTTAAGAGTACAGTCATATTTCTTAAATTATGAATCCCAGTTTAAAACGGTCAACTGTGGTTTTCTTTCTGCAGCTTTCATCTTCCTGCTGAATTCCTGCTTTGCAGATAGCGCAATGGCAGCCCGAGTACTTGTCATTGGCAATGGAGGACGAGAACACACGCTGGCCTGGAAACTTGCACAGTCTACTCATGTTAAACAAGTGTTGGTTACCCCAGGAAATGCAGGCACTGCCTGCTCTGAGAAGATTTCAAATACTGGTAATGACTTTTTTTAAGTAAAAGTGAACAATTGTAAATGATAAACTGTCAACCACATCTGTTCTTTGTAATAGTCAATTGCTGTTCAGATTTGAATGCTTTGCTTAACCCAAAAATGTATGTGGTAATTTGAATAGTTGCCATATGTTATAAATTTAAGGTATCCTGTTGTTCAGAGTATAGCACTTCCTTACCTTAAATTAGTTTAAACCTTTAAAATATGTCTAATGAGAAAGTCACAAAGCAGTACCTAATACAGATTCAAGGTGTTTGGCTATGTATTTTGGGGAATGAAAAATTGTGCAGAGTAATTTGAGACTTCAACCAGATTAGGAATGGTGGCCCAGATACAGTGAAGTGGAAGAGTGCCTATAAAACCAGCTCATGCTCAGTATGTGGTTGATCCCAGTACTACTTAGAACTTCGTCGAGAAAGAAGATTTACCTCATTGGTAGGTTGGGAAAGTGAGGAAGGTCATAAAATCACCGTTCTATTCTTAGCTTAAACATCTTTGCACAAAGAGCCCCTGCCTGGCTGAGTTAGAAATAGCCTCCCAATTTACTTCACATCAGATTTGCCTAACTTTATTAGTTTGCTTGGATAGTCATAACCCAGTATTCCCATAGTGAAATAAAAGCATCCTAAGTGTAGGGACCCTATTTGTGTGTATGTCTTAACTCAGTAACTAGGACAGTTATCTAGCACATAGTAATTTTTAGTAAATCTTGAATGAAAGACATTTAAAAGGCCAGTTTCTGAGTGTATTCTCTGATACACTGTTTTGTTTATAATCAACACTAGTGATATGAACGCTACAGTCAGGAGAGTACAGCTCTTGGGAAACTTCCTCAATTCTCTGTCACTGTAGTGATAACAGAGAATTCAGCTTTGTTGGTTAGCCTAATGTACTCTGCTCTGAATTTCTCATGGTGAAACTCTCCTGCAACACTAAAAGAAAATCATCAATTGATTGGCATACCAGAGTATAACTTCAGCAAGACACTTACTTATTATACCTTAAACAAAGTATGTTTATATAAACAAGATGGGTTTGTTTCTTTTCTCTTTTCACAGACATCTCAATCAGTGATCATACTGCCCTTGCGCAGTTCTGCAAAGATGAGAAAATTGAATTCGTAGTTGTTGGACCAGAGGCACCTCTAGCTGCTGGTAAAGTTCATTTCTATTTATTGTTACGATTTATACTGTGCCAACAGGAGCTTGGAGATCATCTAATCTCATACATTTTACAGATGAGGTTTCCTAATACAACATTACCTTGGGAAAAGTTTTCACTCTCTTGAAATTTACGGATTCTAGGATTTTTTTCCTCCAAAGAATTACTACTCTGGATAATATAAATAATAATATGATTAAATTTGAATGAGAGATCAAATTTGCAGCCATGAGAAATATTTTCTTTTTATTCTGCTCTATCCATATATTTGAATATCACATAAATTTTTGTTGTACTTGACTCATGTGTAAATAGCATTTTGTTACATCCTGTAGAAAGCAAGAAAAATGTTCATGTTTCCTATTCTCTGCCATCTGCCTTATCTCAGTGTAGATTTAGTCTAATCCTAATGCTTCAGAATGAAAAGGCCCTGCACAGACCTGACTAAGGCTGCTTATTTTCATCACTAGGAATTGTTGGGAACCTGAACTCTGTGGGAGTTCGGTGCTTTGGCCCCACAGCACAAGCAGCTCAGTTAGAGTCCAGCAAGAGATTTGCCAAAGAGTTTATGGACCGACATGGAATCTCAACTGCAAGATGGAGAGCTTTCACTAAACCTAAAGAAGCCTGTGACTTCATTATGAGGTAGATAGAAGACAGCCTGTGAAGGGCAGTTATCTTGTTATCTTATTATGATATTGGAATGTATGAGTCACTGTTACAAGTTTATAGTAAGGTAATTCTAGGGGAAAACTCATAGAATATAGATTGCCTTTTTCCAACATCAAAATAAAATGAGATTCACTCTTGTGGCCTTGCAGAAGGATAAGCTTTTTAACAATTCTGCTGAATAGTTTATAGGGGGAAAGGATACATTTGGTTCTGTAGTCATGCACTGTTAGCCAAATTGACATAGTGGCATCTTACAACGTTGGAGAAGGCAATGGCACCCCACTCCTGTACTCTTGCCTGGAAAATCCCATGGACGGAGGAGCCTGGTAGGCTGCAATCCGTGGAGTCGCTAGGAGTCGGACACGACTGAGCGACTTCACTTTCACTTTTCACTTTCCTGCATTGGAGAAGGAAATGGCAACCCACACCAGTGTTCTTGCCTGGAGAATCCCAGGGACGGGGGAGCCTGGTGGGCTGCCATCTATTGGGTCACACAGAGTTGGACACAACTGAAGCGACTTAGCAGCAGCAGCATCTTACAACATAAAGGGTATGGATTTTTTTTTCATAGCTAGAGAGAAGAATCATCACTTGGCCTTCTGCCACCACTGTTCAATCCTAAATCTTGAAATTAAACATCCTGTTCTTTATTCTATGGAAAATAATGAGCAATAAGTGAATGTTCGAAGATACATGCCTTTGCCTTTTTTTTTGTTGACACATCTAGCTACTTGGTATGTTTTTGTGTTCAGTTCAGTTGCTCAGTCATGTCCAACTCTTTGCAACCCCGTGAACTGCAGCACGGCAGGCCTCCCTGTCCATCACCAACTCCCAGAGTTTACTCATACTCATGTTCGTTGAGTTGGTGATGCCATCCAACCATCTCATCCCCTGTCAACCCCTTCTCCTCCCGCCTTCATTTTCCCAGCATCAGAGTCTTTTCAAAGGAGTCAGTTCTTTGCATCAGGTGCCCCAAGTATTGGAGTTTCAGCTTCAACATCAGTTTTTCCAGTGAACATTCAGGACTGATTTCCTTTAGGATTGACTAGTTGGATTTCCTTGCAGTCCAAGGGACTCTCAAGAGTCTTCTCCAACACTACAGCTCAAAAGCATCAATTCTTTGGCGCTCAGCTTTCTTTGCAGTCCAACTCTCATATCCATGACCACTGGAAAAACCATAGCCTTGACTAGATGGACCTTTGTTGGCAAAGTAACATCTCTGCTTTTTAATATGCTGTCTAGGTTGATCATAACTTTTCTTCCAAGGAGCCAGCGTCTTTTAATTTCATGGCTGTGGTCACTATCTGCAGTGATTTTGGAGCCCAAGAAAATGAAGTCTGTCCCTGTTTCTGGTGTTTCCCATCTATTTGCCATGAAGTGATGGGACCAAAAGCCATGATCTTTTTCTGAATGCTGAGTTTTAAGCCAACTTTTTCACTCTCCTCTTTCACTTTTCATTAAGAGGCTTTTTAGTTCTTCTTCGCTTTCTGCCATAAGGATGGTATCATCTCCTTGTCTGAGGTTATTGATATTTCTTCCAGCAATCTTGATTCCAGCTTGTGCTTCATCCAGCCCAGTGTTTCTCATGATTTACTCTGCATATAAGTTAAATAAGCAGGGCAACAATATACAGCCTTGTTGTACTCTTTTCCCGATTTGGAACCAGTCTGTTGTTCCATATCCACTTTATAATTGTTGCTTCCTGACCTGCACAGAAGTTTCTCAAGAGGCAGGTCGGGTGGTCTGGTATTCCCATCTCTTTCAGAATTTTCCACAGTTTGTTGTGATCTGCACACTCAAAGGCTTTGGCATAGTCAATAAAGCAAACGTTTTTCTGGAACTCTCTGGCTTTTTCAGTGATCCAGCAAATGTTGGCAATTTGATCTCTGGTTCCTCTGCCTTTTCTAAATCCAGCTTGAACATCTAGAAGTTCACAGTTCACCTACTGTTGAAGCCTGGCTTGGAGAATTTTGAGCATTACTTTGCTAGCGTGTGAGATGAGTGCAATTGTGTGGTAGTTTGCACATTCTTTGGCATTGCCTTTCTTTGGGATTTGGATGGAAACTGATCTTTTCGAGTTCTTTGGCCACTGCAGAGTTTTCCAAATTTGCTGGCATATTGAGTCCAGAACTTTGACAGCATCATCTTTCAAGATTTGGAATAGCTTAACTGGAATTCCATCACCTCTACTAGTTTTATTCATAATGATGCTTCCTAAGACCCACTTGACTTTGCATTCCAGGATGTCTGGCTCTAGGTGAGTGATGACACCATCGTGATTATCTGGGTCGTGAAGATCTTTTTTGTGTAGTTCTTTTGCGTATTCTTGCCACCTCTTCTTAATATCTTCTGCTTCTGTTAGGTCCATACCATTTCTGTCCTTTATTGTGCCCACCTTTACATGAAATGTTCCCTTAGTATCTCTAATTTTCTTGAAGAGATCTCTAGTCTTTCCCATTCTATTGTTTTCCTCTATTTCTTTGCATTGATCAGTGAGGAAGGCTTATGTCTCCTTGCTGTTCTTTGGAACTCTGCATTCAAGTGGGTATATCTTTCCTTTTCTCTTTTGCCTTTCGCTTCTCTTTTCAGGCCTCCTCAGACAACCATTTTGCCTTTTTGCATTTCTTTTTCTTGGGGATGGTCTTGATCCCTGCCTCCTGTACAATGTCACGAACCTCCTATCCATAGTTTTCGTTTTAGTTATTCTTATTTATTCTTTATTCTACATTGAAGTTTATCGTTTTCTAGTAGCCAGATTCCTTGGACGTAACAATGTAGTTACTTTCTGTAAGTCTCCTGGATCTCCAGGTCTACTCAACAGAAAAAACTACCAACAACAGTTTCTTACGTGTACTTGGAGCAGTTATGTATCCGTGCTTATATTGGTCCATGATTCACTACTTTGTATCTTAAAGATCTTTCCTTATCCATGCTATACTGCTGCTATTTCTTCTCCCAAAGATTTGTTGGTATGCTCTCAGGGTAGGTGAGAAAAGCAAAATCGTATGTAACGTCTGATCACAGGCAACTACAGAGGAATACAGAAGAAAAGAATCCTGATAAGAGGTGCATCAAAATGGTGTTAGCTGTTTTTTTAGTTGTTTTTAGTTTTTTTCTGCTTTTTAGTTGTTGCTATAGCATATCATCACAAAATCTGAAAGTATTTTAAACTTTTGAATCGTAAGGATTTACTGAATACTGAAACTTCCTCTGTCTTCACAGTGCAGACTTCCCTGCTTTGGTTGTGAAGGCCAGTGGTCTTGCAGCTGGGAAAGGGGTAATTGTTGCCAAGAGCAAAGAGGAGGCCTGTGAAGCTGTCAGAGAGATTATGCAGGTAAGTTGATCCTTTTGAAATACTTTCATAATTTTCTAGTCACACTGGATAACTACTCCCAATTTTTCAAATACTTACAAATTCTTATCCTCAAGATGAGGAAAATGGGTAGTAGTTACTGTTTATAATACTATGTATTATAATCCATCTCTGTAAAAACAAGTATCTGTTCTTGGAGTCTCAAGTCTAAGAAAAGTGAAACAATGTTAATATATATTGCTTTTTATTTTAATATATTTTGCTTTTTTTTAATGAAAAAAAAGTATTTTTGGCTGTGCTGGGTCTCACTGCCATGCACAGGCTTTGACGGCAGGCTGACAGGTGGCCACTCCTCACTGTGGTGCCCCGGCCTCTCACTGTGGTGGCCTCTCCTGCTGCGGAGTGCAGACTCCAGGTACATGGGCTTCAGCAGTTGCAGCACACAGGCTCAGTAGTTATGCACGGGGGACTTAGCTACTCTGCATCATGCAGAACTCTCCGAGACCAGGTATTGAACTCGGGACCCCCATACTGGCAAGTGGATTCCCAATCACTGGACCACCAGGGAAGCCCCTAATGTTTTGCTTTTATGATCCATCTTGGTTGTTTTGGGTTTCTCCATCTTTTGGAAATCTGCTTTCACAGACACTAAGGTATAATTACTATAACCAAATATAATTGTAATCGGAAATAAGAGTGAAGAAGTGATGATGAAAACATCTGTTTTTCTGTTGCCTTACTGAACCTGGAAAGGAGGCTACCCAGGAGGGTTCTAATGATGTATTCATTTCTTCTGTACCAGTGCTAACTCTACATCACTGCCACTTTAAAAATAGGAGACATTCATATGTTCCTATGCGGCTTTCAGAAAGGGAAAGAGAAATTATAAACTAGTGCATTGGTTCATTATACAAATGGTGCAAAATGAAGCAGCTGATTAAATAAGTAATGAAAGCTTATAGTTTCTCTTTGTATTTTATCTCCAATAAGGGTAAAGCTTTCGGAGAAGCAGGAGAAACAGTTGTCATTGAAGAACTTCTTGAAGGAGAAGAGGTGTCTGTATGTATATCCATCTTTTGAACTTGTATAGAGTATACGCTGTGTTATCTGATCTATGATCCCCAAAAAAGGCTTGATTTGTTCTGGTTGCTTCAACCAAGAGCATAAACTGAGCAATACAAAGGAATTTGTATGTGTTTAGTATTTTGGATACAAATGAAAAAGTAATTTATCTTCTTTTAATCACCCCTAGTGTATCAGTAGGGGAACTGGACTTACATCACACATTATCTAAAGAGGGGGAAGGTTGAACTATTTTACTTTAGAGAGTAGCTTGACCTGCCCCTTGACCAACCTAGCTCAAAAATTATAGATCCTTCCGAATTGAATATACAAAATCTTTTGATACTTGATCTAGGAAAGTTATTTATGTTTTAAATCATTTTACTTAAAAAAAAAAAATCTAACTGGAGTTAAGGTATGTATAGTTCTGCTTATGAAATTTTTTTTTTTTAACTTTTTGGCATGGAAGGTTAAGTGGACTGTTTGTTTTTTCTGCAGTGTCTGTGCTTCACTGATGGACGGACTGTGGCCCCCATGCCCCCAGCACAGGACCATAAGCGATTGCTGGAGGGCGATGAGGGCCCCAACACGGGAGGAATGGGAGCCTATTGTCCAGCCCCTCAGGTAGCCATCATTTGGTCTTTGCAAAGAACTCTTTGACATTTTTACTTTTTCAAGTTTGTTTTTGTTTTTTTCCTGTAAATGACATTACGAATCAGCAAATTGGTTTTCCTGATAAATGAAAAATATCTTTTATGGCCTCACTTTGGGACTAAACTTTTCTAAAAGCCTTTGTGAAACTAACTTTGTGGATTAAACAGATCCTTCCAGCCCCTCCTTTCTACACCCTGTTTTTACCCCTTGAGCCAGTTATAATCTGGAATTAATTATGCATCTTTTGGATATCCAGGGCCCAACAATAAGTGCTTAGTAAGAGTGTGTGTGTTACATCAAGAAGCAAGTCAGACTATCATTTCTTCTTCTCTTTCTACTATAATGGATAAAGTATGTTTCCACACAATTCCTGGACAGTTTTATGAAAAATCTGCATTGCTGCTGCTGCTAAGTTGGTTCAGTCGTGTCCAACTCTGTGCGACCCTATAGACGGCAGCCCACCAGGCTCCCCCGTCCCTGGGATTCTCCAGGCAAGAACACTGGAGTGGGTTGCCATTTCCTTCTCCAATACATGAAAGTGAAAAGTGAAAGTGAAGTCGCTCAGTCGTGTCTGACTCTTAGCAACCCCATGGATTGCAGCCCACCAGGCTCCTCCGTCCATGTGATTTTCCAGGCAAGAGTACGGGAGTGGGGTGCCATTGCCTTCTCCGAAATCTGCATTGAGTATATTATAAATAGCACTTAAAAAAAAAGCACTTAGAAACTCTCATTTCCTTTCACTGATGATAGTTAAAATTGTGCTGATAACATGGTGCCCTTTCGATATTTTTCTTAACTAAAAGATTAAAAAACAAACATGGTTTACTTTAGACTCTATGTATTAAAACTACCATTTGGTGAAAATGATTTTAATATAAGAACTAACTCTAGCTCTAATTTTTGTAATTTTATAAACTCTAGATTTTCAACTTACAGGCTTATGAGGTATGCAGACTATATTGGAAGTATACAAAGGAGCCTCAATGTGGGTGAGGACTTTTTTAGTTTAATACCAATTACATTTAAATATTTCTCTGTATTCCCCAGGTTTCTAAGGATTTGTTGCTAAAAATTAAAAATAATATTCTTCAGAGGACAGTGGATGGCATGCAGGAGGAGGGTATGCCATACACAGGTAAGCACATGGATGTCATTGTGGACATGATTCATGGAGGAAGTTTACAGCATTTTCTCTTTTTTTAAACGACTTTTTTATTGACCATTGTTGTAACATTGGTTATGGTCATTCCAAAACCTTGAGTCTATATTCTAAATTTCATAGTCAAAATACCCGCTGCCGCCGCTGCCACTAAATCGCTTCAGTCGTGTCCAACTTTGTGTGACCCCATAGATGGCAGCCCACCAGGCTCCGCCATCCCTGGGATTCTCCAGGCAAGAACACTGGAGTGGGTTGCCATTTCCTTCCCCCATGCATGAAAGTGAAAAGTGAAGTTGCCCAGTCGTGTCTGACTCTTAGCGACCCCATGGACTGCAGCCTACCAGGCTCCTCCATCCATGGGATTTTCCAGGCAAGAGTACTGGAGTGGGGTGCCATTGCCTTCTCCGAGTCACAGTACAATGTCTGCATTAACGATTTTTTTTTTCTTTTTTAATGAAGGTGTCCTCTATGCTGGTATAATGCTGACCAAGAACGGCCCCAAAGTTCTGGAATTTAATTGCCGTTTCGGTGATCCAGAGTGCCAAGTGAGTAAAAAAAGATGCGTGCTATTTTAATCTTAGGATTTTTCAGCCTTGAAATAATTATTACCTTTGAGAAATATAATGCAAATTCTGATATTTCAGTGAATAAAATGTCCCAGGAGAATTGAAATTTCTCTCAGTTGTCATACTGATTGTGTTTTTTCCAGGTGATCCTCCCACTTCTTAAAAGTGATCTTTATGAAGTGATTCAGTCTATCTTAGATGGCTTGCTCTGCACTTCTCTGCCTGTTTGGCTGGACAACTGTGCTGCCGTAACTGTGGTCATGGCAAGTAAAGGTTATCCAGGAGACTACACCAAGGGTGTAGAGATAACAGGTGAACATCAGGGAATGCAAGGTTGGGAGACAATGTGAACAGTACCGCAGTAGGCCTTTGTCCCATGGAAAGCTCCCTGTAAGGGTGTGAGGCCATCAGTATCTTTTCAGGGGTTCTTAACATAACTCTGTTGCTTATTGCTTGGATATGGGTGTCCAGATACCTAAAATTGCTGTATTTAGGAACTGCTATCCATTTCCCTTTCTGCACAATGAAGACTTACATGGGCCTAGCCAAGTTTACGGAGAATCACCCAGTCCTGCCTTTCTTGTCCATCCTCTGAGAGCCAGTAAGATAATAGGAATATATGAGTCAGAGGAACATAAGTTTAAACTACATAGGTTCAGGTCAGTTCATTCGCTCAGTGTTGTCCAACTCTTTGCAACCCCTTGAACCGCAGCACGCCTGGCCTCCCTGTCCACCACCAACTTGCAGAGTTTACCCAAACTCATGTCCATTGAGTCAGTGATGCCATCCAACCATCTCATCCTCTGTCATCCCCTTCTGCCTTCAATCTTAGGGTCTTTTCAAATGAGTCAGCTCTTTGCATGAGGTGGCCAAAGTATTGGAGTTTCAGCTTCAACATCAGTCCTTCCAATGAATATTCAGGACTGATTTCCTTTAGGATGGACTGATTGGATTTCCTTGCAGTCCAGGGGACTCTCAAGAGTCTTTTCCAGCACTACAGTTCAAAAACATCAATTGTTCGGTGCTCAGCTTTCTTTATAGTCCAACTCTCACATCCATATGTGACTACTGGAAAAACCATAGCCTTGACTAGACGGACCTTTGTTGACAAAGTAATGTCTCTGCTTTTTAATATGCTGTATCAAGGATGTTGTAAATTTAAAATATAAATTTCAAATTTCAGGATATGATCTCTGATCACAGATTAACCCCTCCCCCAGTTTGCAGTATACCCATAGTCACTTTGATGGCAGAATTAAAGTAGTTTCAGAACTATAGCCTTCTCTTTTGTTTCTCTTTATAGGAGGTGAGGCATCTATCAGTAGTTAAATGATCGTAACCAATTTATATATAACTCAGTGTTTTGTTTTGTTTGTTTGTTTGTTTGTTTTTTAACTCAGTGTTTTAAAATGGTAAATAAGTTCCAGACACCCTATTTACTGTCTTACCCAGACAGGAAGTCCATTGCCCTATAAATACCACACATGGTAACTGGGCAGTTAGGAATTGATTGCCTTTTAAAACAAAGAAAGGGAAGGAATAGAATCAAGGTCATTGTATTGGTAAAATTTCCCTAAAGTTTTAGTGACAAGTGTAATAGTTTCTGATGCCCCAATATTAGATGCTACTGATACCACCAGGTCAGGCAGCAACAGTTAGAACTGGACGTTGAACAACAGACTGGTTCCAAATAGGAAAAGGAGTATATCAAGGCTGTATATTGTCACCCTGCTTATTTAACTTCTATGCAGAGTACATCATGAGAAACGCTGGGCTGGAAGAAGCACAAGCTGGAATCAAGATTGCTGGGAGAAATTATCAATAACCTCACATATGCAGACACCACCACCCTTATGGCAGAAAGTGAAGAGGAACTAAAGAGCCTCTAGATGAAATTGAAAGAGGAGACTGACAAAGTTGGCTTAAAGCTCCACATTCAGAAAACTAAGATCATGGCATCTGGTCCCATCACTTCATGGCAAATAGATGGAGAAATAGTGGAAACAGTGTCAGACTTCATTTTTTGGGGCTCCAAAATCACTGCAGATGGTGATTGCAGCCATGAAATTAAAAGACGCTTACTCCTTGGAAGGGAAGGTTGTGACCAACCTAGATAGCATATTTAAAAGCAGAGACATTACTTTCCAACAAAGGTCCGTCTAGTCAAGGCGTATAGATGTGACAGTGAGATGGTGAAGAAAGCTGAGCCCCTAAGAATTGATGCTTTTGAACTGTGGTGTTGGAGAAGACTCTTGAGAGTCCCTTGGACTGCAAGATCCAACTAGTCCATCCTAAAGGAGATCAGTCCTGGGTGTTCATTGGAAGGACTGATGCTAAAGCTGAAACTCTAGTACTTTGGAGTTGTGCAAAGAGTTGACTCATTGGAAAAGACCCTAATGTTGGGAAGGATTGGGGGCAGGAGGAGAAGGGGACAACAGAGGATGAGATGGATGGATGACATCACAAACTCGGTGGACATGGGTTTGGGTAAACTCCAGGAGTCAGTGATGGACAGGGAGGCTTGGCATGCTGTGATTCATGGGGTCGCAAAGAGCGGGACACGACTGAGCGACTGAACTTAACTGATACCACCAAATATTTGGGTATCTATGACTAAATGCCCCTATCTTATAGAAACACCAAGAGAAGATATTATAAACCACTGTACTTCAATTTTTTTAAAAAACTTTTTTTTTAATTGATACAGAAAAAATTTAACATTACCAAATACAGTGCTAAAGAGAAAAGGAAAAGGACAAACTGAGGATATAAAAATTGTTTTTAATCAAGAGGTTATCTTTGTATGAATTGCCCACTGCATAATTTAGAAAATATAGTTTAATAATATTTAAAAAGGAAAAGCAACCTTATCTAGTTGGCTGTGGTAAAGCAAAAAAATTCTTTTACTCTAAAGTAAAAAGTGATCAGGATTTATTCATTGATGTTTAAGTTTTTTACTTTTCAGGAGAAAATAACTGACTTCTAGTACCAAACTTTTCAGAGCTTGCCTTTTTTTTCCCCTTTATTGAAATAATCATTTTTACATGAGATCTATGATAAAAAGCTTTAGTGTAATACAGTTGTCACCCTAGAGCAGAACAGGCTGTTGTTAGGAGGAAGGTTCGATTTACTGTTATATCACATAATTCCTTTCTGTTAGGATTCTTGTGAAGATTCATTTAAATGAAATAAAGATTTTACTTTTAAAAAACCCTCTCGAATAAGCCACAGTGTATAATATTATTACTGTAATTGGTGTATCAAATATGCTTTCTCTTACAGGGTTTCCTGAGGCTCAGGCTTTAGGACTGGAGGTGTTCCAAGCAGGCACTGCCCTAAAAGATGGCAAGGTGGTGACTAACGGGGGTAGGGTCCTTACTGTCACGGCCATCAGGGAAAATCTCATCTCAGCTCTTGAAGAAGCCAGGAAAGGACTTGCCGCCATAAAGTTTGAGGGAGCTGTTTATAGGAAAGACATCGGCTTTCGAGCCATAGCTTTCCTCCAGCAGCCCAGGTAAACTTGTGACCCAGGTGATCATAGCACAGCTTTAGAACTGGCAGAGATGGTGATGTAGAAAACTCCACTGAACCTGAACTAAGGCATTCTGTATTTTGAACTCTGAAACTGGTCCAGTTTTGATTTGCATTTAGTTTGAATCAAAAGTATTAGTTATATTCAAATGAAATGGAAAAAACTTCGTGGTAGCTCATATTTGAAATGTGCTGTTAAAAGGTTTTTTTCACATTCTACATTTTAGGTGTATGCAATAAGCTGTCAATTATTCAAGAAAAATAGGGGAAGGGATTTTTATTCCTTGATTTATCATATATTTACGTATTACTGTTATATATCTTAGTTATCCTGATTTTGTCAAAAGAATTTGAGATGTAAATATTGGTTATCTTTACAGCTTTGATTATACTATAAATTTTACCACTTCATTTGGTCATTGCATTTATATTACTGAAGTGTATTTATAACTTCACTTATTGTCATATATAGCTATTCCTTTGTAAAATATGAATAAACTATTAACTGCTGATGTGGGTGTCTTGATCTTATCATAGTATGTTCATTGAGTTCATGTATGAGAAATACTTGTTTTAGGACAAAATGCGAGTAACATGCTAAAATTTTGTTTTTTTAACTTTTAAAATGAGTAGATTCTGGGCTTTCCTTGGTGGTCCAGCAGTTGAGAAGTCACCTTCCAGTGCAGGAGGGTGTACAGGGTTGATCCCTGATCAGGAAGCCAAGATCCCACATGCCTTGTGGCCAAAAAACAAAAACAAAAAACAGAAGCAGTATTGTAACAAATTCAATAATGACTTTAAAAATAATCCACATTTTAAAAAAAGAAATTAGATCCTATTGAAATTTCTAATCAGTAGAACTTCATTTCCTATCCTAGTGTGACCCTGGACTGCCAACTTTTTTGTAGTTAGCCGCCAAAAGTCTCAAATCTGTTTGTTCCCTGGCATCTTGTTTCTAATAAAACTAGAGGTATTTCTTTCAATATCCCTGAATCCCACTAGGCCAGTGTTGTTTTTGTAAGGCTAGATCACCAAAGTCACAGTGCCATTTAACATGACTGGGCTTCCCCAATGGCTCAGTGGGTAGAAAATCTGCCTACAGTGCAGGAGACATAGAAGACACTTTCAATCCCTGGGTCAGGAAGATCCTCTGGAGAAGGAAGTGGCAATCCACTCTAGTGTTTTTGCCTGGAGAATTCCACGGACAGAGGAGCCTAGTGGGCTACAGTCCATGGTGTTGCAAAGAGTCAGACAGGACTGAGCGAATGAGCACTAAATGGAATGCTCTAGCTTGTTGGCACTATTACAAAGATGGAAATGATGCATTGAATATCATTACCTGGTTTCGGTGGGGTTTTGGTGTGGGGGTTTTTTTGTTGTTGTTGTTTTTTTTGAGTTTTTAAAATCATTTCTTATAGTCTTTATAAGAAAACTGATACAGTTCTCTATTACTGCAGTAAGAGCTCAGTTTCATTATTAAGGGATTTCTTTCTAGAGTTCTTACCATCATAATTTTCACTTTTTTGACTCAGTTTTGGTACTCTTTCCTTCCCATACCAAAATTGAATAGAGAAAGGTTGTGGCCAAATGTTGATTTATTTACCTGCTTCTGACAGATACTTCTGGAAGAAATAGACAAGTTAGAGAAGTAGTTCCAAATAGTGATTATCAACTGGGGAGGTTGTTTAAACATATTTCAATTCCTAGGACCTGCCCTAGACCAGCCAAATTAAAATCTCTGGATGGGGCCAAGTACATTAGGGGATCTGAAAAATGCCTAATGAATATCTTCAGCTTTAAATAATAATTTAAGGTTAAAATTTTCCCTGGTGATGTCTTAGTTTATTTTTTGAACTTTTTAGGGGCCTGACTTACAAGGAATCTGGGGTAGACATTGCAGCTGGTAATATGCTGGTCCAGAAAATTAAACCTTTAGCAAAGGCCACCTCCAGACCAGGTAAGTCAGATCCTGTCCTTTGCTAGTTCATCAACCATGACAAACATTGTATATTGATTTGGGGCTTCGTAGATAACTGAAGAAAATGTTCCAGACTAATGCCAAGTTGCTGTAAGTCTTGTCCTCTTTAAGCCAAACTCATAGTCTTCTGCTTTCTTACCTCTAATAGTAGGGAAAGCATTTCATATCCCTAATCTTAAACTCAAAAGGATGTGTCTGCCCCTTCAATATCTGCTTTCTTGATCAGTCCTTTGCTGTTGAAATGCAGCAAGAAACAAATTTTCTCTCCAACAGGCTGTGATGTTGATCTTGGAGGTTTTGCTGGTCTTTTTGATTTGAAAGCAGCTGGTTTCACTGATCCTCTTCTGGCTTGTGGAACAGATGGCGTTGGGACGAAACTGAAGGTAATCAGACACTTATGTGAGTAAAGGCCTTTTGTGAAAGATACGAATTTACTGTGTATCAAATATCTTTCTCCTCTTGACATATATGCACTAAAGAGAACCATACCAAATATTGTTTTGCTACAATGGCTACATGTTTCTAATAACACAGTGTCTTTGAGAGTATATCTGGGACAAAAGAGAATAATTCTGGACCAAGTAGCTTATCAAAATTTAGTGTTCTTTTGTCTTTAGGTGTTCACAGCACTAGCCAAAAGTCATTATTTGTTAGCCTTCTCTGATAATTGACAAGATACAGTTTGGAACTTACTGTCTAATGCGGATGTTTATACCCTTCGGTAGATTGCCCAGCAGTGCAGTAAACATGACACCATTGGTCAGGATTTGGTTGCGATGTGTGTAAATGACATTCTGGCACAAGGAGCAGAGCCCCTCTTTTTCCTCGATTACTTTTCCTGTGGAAAACTTGACCTCCGTACTACTGAAGCTGTTATCACTGGGATCGCCAAAGCTTGTAAAAAGGCTGGATGTGCTCTCCTCGGTATGCACTTCCATTTTAATCACGCACCCTCACCGCGTTTCAGCCCTGCGTATAAGCCTGATTGGTGACTAGTATAGCCAGCAAGACAAACTGTGTGCCACACGATGAGGCAAACAAAATACAGACAGCACCAGCTAAGGAAAATTTAAACCTCGGTGCCCCCAAACCCTCCCCTCGAGGGTCAGACTCACACTTCAACACCATCAGCCAGGGCTTGTCTTCCCCCCTGACCCTTGGCCCCTGTTTGACTCCCATGTCTCTCAGTGGCCTCCCGGACAGACAGGGCAGGGACTTGTTTCCTCCTTACGGCCCTGCAGCAGAGGCAGGTCAGTTCCTGGCATTCTGACTCTTTAATTTAAGCCTTCATTTCCCACAGAAATGACACTAAGGATAAAATGTACCCAAGGTTTATAGAACTATTGCAGGAGTACATACGTGAGGGTTTTAACAAGATAAATTTGTAGGTTGACCAGAGAACAAAACTACCTTTTTTACATCCCCATTTCTGTGGACAGGCCTATCCCAAAAGCCAAAATTGCCTTTCAACCATCTTTTAGAACCATTCCTGATTTAAATCTGCCTGCCTAGACCCTGTCTTTATGGGATATGGTGGTAATGTGAACTTGATGTATTTATTAGGCCAGGGCATTTAGAGTTAGGCAGACCTGATTAAATCACTCTTCTAAGCCTGTACCATTATTGGAACATGAGGTGATTGTAAAGATCAAATGTAGGTGAAAGCATTTCTGAAACTAAACTGCTAGAGAAATGGCGTTACGTCCGACTGAGCATTCATTCTGTAAAAATAACGATGTTTGGAGGCTATATTCACCCTTTGTGGAAATTAGTGCTATTTCCCCTGAAATCATGCTTGGTTGAGAGTTCTGTTAGATGGCCCTTAGAGAACATTTTACTGAATGTTTGCAGAATACAGCTTCCATTTAATTGTCCTTTTGAAGAGTAGCTGGTGTCAGTCACTACTTCCTAGACAGGTGTATAAACATTCAGTGATTTCTTTGTTCTTGTTTTCTCTTCCTGCCAGGAGGTGAAACGGCAGAGATGCCTGACATGTACCCTCCTGGAGAGTATGATCTAGCTGGTTTTGCTGTTGGCGCCATGGAGCGGGATCAGAAACTTCCTCAACTGGAAAGAATCACGGAAGGAGACGCTGTTATTGGAATCGCTTCATCTGGTCTTCACAGCAACGGATTCAGCCTTGTGAGGAAAATTGTAGCAAAATCTTCTCTCGAGTACTCTTCTCCAGCACCTGGTGGCTGTGGTGACCAGACCTTAGGTACACATGCTCACGTTTAAACTCTCCTACTTGGAAATGTCTGAGCAGCCAGTCACTAGGGTTAGGCTGATTTCGTTACTTAAAGTACTCTTAATACTAAGAGTATTAAGTACTAAAGTACTCTTAATACTAAGTACTCTTAATACTTAGGCTGTGGTTTGGCTGCTTAGACATTATAGAACAGGTGTATCTGGCAGGGTCACAGTCCTCCTCTGTTTCAGAATTATTTTTTATGTATGCTTTGGTTTCATTTCATAGACTTAAGTTTTTATCTTATCTTCCCAATATACAGGTGACTTACTTCTAACCCCAACCAAAATCTACAGCCGCTCACTGTTACCTGTCCTGCGTTCAGGACATGTTAAGGCCGTTGCACATATTACTGGTGGAGGATTACTGGAAAACATCCCCAGAGTCCTCCCTCAGAAATTGGGGGTGAATTTAGGTAAGATCACTAAAAGGAAATTTTGCTCAGAAAACTATTAGAAGAAAAAATACATTATGGAAGGAAACTCTTTGGGTAGTTTAAATACATATAGGATTATACCCAGAAATTATTCATCATTTGGACTTCTTGTGGAAAAAATAGGACTGACCCTTTACCATATCTTTTCACTTCATTGGCCATGTTTATAAGGCATAGACCAAGTGAAGTTGCTCAGTCATGTCTGACTCTGCGACTGCATGGACTGTAACCTACCACCCTCCTCCGTCCATGGGATTTTCCAGGCAAGGGTGGGTTGCCATTTCCTTCTCCAGGGGATCTTCCCCACCCAGGGATCGAACCCAGGTTTCCTGCATTGTAGGCAGATGCTTTACCGTCTGAGCCATAAGGGAAGTCCTACATATAAGGCATACTACTACTAAGTCACTTCAGTCATGTCCGACCCTGTGTGACCCCATAGACGGCAGCCCACCAGGCTCCCCCCTCCCTGGGACTCTCCAGGCAAGAACACTGGAGTGGGTTGCCGTTTCCTTCTCCAATGCATGAAAGTGAAAAGTGAAAGGGAAGTCGCTCAGTTGTGTCTGATTCTTCACGACCCCATGGACTGTAGCCTACCAGGCTCCTTCGCCCATGGGATTTTCCAGGCAAGAGTACTGGAGTGGGGTGCCATTGCCTTCTCCCACATATAAGGCATACAGCCCTGTAATTGACTTATATCAGATGAAATTTTCTAAGCAGATTCTCCAGAGGGTTGGTAAGCTTAAGCTCTGTCAAGATAGAATCAGGAACTTGCTGGGAGGGAAAGGGAAGTGGTAGTTATTAAATAGTCCATGTGCGGGATAAAGAGGACCCAAACCAAGGCATTGTGAAGAGAGACAGAAGAATCATTGTGTACTTAGCATGAAAAAAGAAGTCCCAGGTTTCTGCTTTAGTGGGTGCATAGGTGGGAACATGCATAGAAAGGAGAAGAGTAGATTTGAATAGAGAATGAGAATGCAGTGTTTTAAGTCTTTGACATGTTCATTGCAGTATTTCTGTGGGAAGTTAAAACAGTCTGAATCAGGGAGTAAACCATGTGAACGTATCAATTCCAAGCAAGGTTTTCAACATGACACTGGTTAGCAATGTCAAAAAGCAACTTGAGAGGGTAGATTCCACCCCCCAGATTATTGGCACAAGGGATGATAGCAGAGATACAGAGACAATAAGTGAAGATTGCTGTTTCAAGAAACTTATTGGTTGGGAATTCCCTGGTGATCCAGTGGTTATGAGTCAGCACTTCACTGTGGTGGCCTCATTTCAGTCCCTGGTCCAGGAACTCAGATCCTGCAAGCCATGCAGTGGGGCCAAAAAAAAAAAAAAGTTTTTAAACAGACCTAAGTCTAGCTTGTTTGTTGTTTTTGTTTTATTTTTTGGCCCCACTGCACAATTTGCATGATCTTAGTTCCTTTAACAGGAATTGAACCTGGCACGTCCTAATCACTGGACTGACAGGGGGTTCCCTAAATTTTAAAATAAATGCAGAGGGGCAGAGTATTGCTCTTAAACTTTCTATATAGCATAAGTTTTCTACAGTAGTAGCTGTATTTCCTCTAAGTCTGTATATAAGCCACTAGTTTTGCATCAAACTTAGGGTGTGTTTTGGTCATCGCTAAGATCCAACTAGACATTCTCAGAGGATAGTATGCCAGCCTTTACTGGAATTCAGCCCCATTAGAGCATCTCTTTCATCAGGGAATTTCTAAGGATCTAGTTAGTTAATGCAGCACAAAACTAATTGAGCAAAAATTTGCTCAATTGTGAATATTGGCCAAGTGTGACACAAAAGTGTTCTTAATGCCTTAGTACAGATGGATCCCCAGAAAGCTTCTGAAAGGCCAGTTAGTAGTTTCTCCTTATATAAAATAGCTGTCCTGGTTTTAATTTCCATAATTTTGTAAATGTGCATGCTTTTATACTTTGGGTCAACAGTAGATTAAGGAACAATTCTTGCCTGTTTTTAGATGCCCAGACCTGGAGGGTCCCCAGGATCTTCTCATGGTTACAGCAGGAAGGCCACCTCTCTGAAGAGGAGATGGCCAGAACATTTAACTGTGGGATTGGGGCTGCCCTCGTGGTATCAGAGGACCTGGTGAAGCAGACTCTGCAGGATATTGAGCAGCACCAGGAAGAAGCCTGCGTGATCGGCAGAGTGGTTGCATGTCCCGAGGGTAACCTCTTCCTTCAGTGGCTCTTAGATCTATAACCTTCAATATAACTGTGCCCTGCCTTAGGAGCTCTGCCTACCCATTGCTATGGCAACTATCTTTACACAGCTGTCACGTGGAAACATCCCAGCCAGTAATACCACGCGTCTCTTCATTTCTGCCTCAGGGTCTAACCCCTGTGTGTAGCAGTCACACGCACAACCACACCCTGCAGGAAGCAACCCTTGATCAGTGGGGTGAGAGATAATGAGTCAGCACCCACTTGAGAAACAGAAGGAGGGAGCGGTTCTAGGCACAGTCTGTCTACATGCCTCCTTTGAGGATCCCTAGGATCAAGCCCAAGTTGCCCACTGCGGTGACCAGCTGAATAGCACACTCAGTATAAGAGTCTTCCCCATCACCATCCCCTGTCACTTCCCAGAGCAATCTCTCACGTGAGGACTTGGGTCAGGCTCTGCTTTGTGGCACAACTCAATTCGAGGAGCAGTGAGCAAGCACCCTGATGAGCCTGTATTACCCGAAACTCTGTTAGAAGCACTAGAAATTGGCAGAATGGCAGAAAACCCATTCAGATTCTCTAACAGAGATGTCAAGACTTGCTAATTTTGCCTTTCATTCCTTTACTGTGTAGGTTTCATTTTCAGGCAGGCTCTCCAAGTACCCATAAGATGTCTTGAGCCCACATCCTTCAACTCACATTGCACTAAGAGAGGCCCTCTCTTTCTCAACATCCTGTATCAAACCTTTGAATGGTCTTGCTTGGTCACATGCCTACCCTTGAAGCTGAGAGGTCATAGCACTAGTGTGGATGGAAGATTTACAGGAGAAGGGAGAGAACACTGGCAGGCACTAACATATCCACTTTATCTACAGTGCTGTAGCTTTTAGTTGAAGTGGGCAGTGTCCGCCTTCAGGAAGTTTCTATGAGTGAGTAATGATAAGTAAAACAAACTTACTATTTGTTTTAATCGTGCATATTTTGAGAATAAAATAACAGCGTTCTAAAGTGTTTTTAAAACACTTCTCTTTCCATATTACTGTTAATTCAAAGTTGTTCTTGATTTACTTATTGAGTACATTTGCACCAAAGGTTCTCCTCGTGTGAAAGTCGAGCATCTGATTGAAACCATGCAAATAAATGGATCAGTATTGGAGAATGGAACCCTGAGAAATCATTTCTCTGTTCAACCAAAAAAGGCAAGAGTTGCTGTCTTAATTTCTGGGACAGGTGAGACATGGCTCCCTCTTTACTACAGAGCTGTAGATATGCTCTTCGTTTTCTCCCGTTCTTCCCCCTAAAAAAAACCTCCAACTGTGAGAACACTGTTAGTAGAATAGGGCTGAGGATTGTTAAGGAATGTTAGCTATTCTGCATCCTCAGTCCTTCCACTTTTCTCAGGCATTTTAGACAGTTTCTAAAGGAAAATTAGAGGGTGTTGGGAAGATGGTTGAAGAGAGAGAAGCTTTTCTAGATAGAATGCAAATTGTAACTTTTCAATTGTAGCTTTATAGTTGAAAAGTCTTAAGACAGTTGAGGCTTTTTTTAATTGTCAACAGTAATTTAGTACAAAATTTTCATTTGCCTCTTGTGGGCAGAGGGGTAAAGTAATAAGAGCATTGTTTTCTCTCATATGGATGGATACAGCACGATTTTTTGGCTTATGGGGTTGAACCCAGGCCTTTGGCAGTAAGTGGACAGAGTCCTGACCGCTGGACCACCCAGCAGTTCCCACCACTGTTTTAAGTGACTTTGCTATGAACATTCTTGTAAATACAGTAGGTTCATAAGTACATATCAGATTCTTTCTTTAAATTACATTATCAGAAATATAAATGCTTTACAAGTCTATTTTAAGGTTTCAGTATACTTTAGACCCGAGTTGATGGTAAAGCAAAATGATTGTAAGAGGTCAGTCATAGTGGTTTATTCTTCTTGAAAGTGTTCGGGTTTTTTTCTTGTTTAATTAAGCAGCTTGTTCCTCATCCTTCAGTTTTAACATGTGTTGAACTATTTCTACTGCTATGCTCAATCATATTTTGTGCTTATGTTTTCATGAGATACTAATCCATTATTCCAAGAGGAAGGAAATGTAAAAGCTTCACATATTTTGCCAATCTTTACCAAGACATTTTTATTCAAAAACCTTGACCATTCCCTATTTGAAGTATGTAAACCTTTTAAAGAAGTATGCCTTCACCTGTGTTTTTTTGCCTTTTTTCAGGATCGAACCTCCAAGCTCTCATAGACAGCACTAGGGAGCCAAGTAGCTTGGCACACATTGTCATTGTGATCTCCAACAAAGCTGCAGTGGCTGGCTTAGATAAAGCAGAAAAAGCCGGGATTCCCACGAGAGTAAGTTACTTTGAAAAGTATCTTTACAGATTATTCAAGCTCATAATCTGCCCCTAAATGTTCTTAAGACATCTGGATTTGGGGTAGCTACTAGGCTTGCCTTTCCATTCTGGTTCATTCCTTCATTCTTGATATCACATGTGTCTTCAGATGGTCAATGTAGTCTATTTATAGGTTGGATTTTAAATTATTTTTGGTTAATTTGTTGGAGACAGATGGTACTTACCCATTTCTCTTCTAGGTAATTAATCATAAATTATATAAAAATCGTGCAGCATTTGACACTGCAATTGACGAAGTCCTTGAAGAGTTCTCCACAGACATAGTCTGTCTTGCAGGATTCATGAGAATTTTGTCTGGCCCCTTCGTCAGAAAATGGAATGGTAAGTAAAAAACTGTTTGATACCACATTGAGAAATCAACTGAAAATGACTCTAGGGTGGTTAATTTACCAAACCATTCCAGGCATGAGAGATCTACTATGACATTTTATTTTGACATACATAATAATTGAATTTCCTTTGCCTTTAGCCCAGAGAATGACCCAGTGATGACTTCTTATCCTTCTTCATCAGTTTTCTTTGGTGTGCTATAATTATGTTTTCTAAGATAGCTTAGATTGCTTTCACATTAATACAAATATAATTTCATCTTCTGGATAAATACTGGGAGGAGACTTTTTTCCTTGTTTAGAAGTGTGAACCACTGCCAGAAAATGGCAAAGAAGGTACTATTGTCAGATTTCACAGGATCCGCTGTTAATGTCAAGAGCCCTATAAGCCAGAGTAGACCCCTTCCCATCCAGCTTTGAGTTACTGCCGGCACCTGTTCAGAGTCCCTCATTGTGTCTTCATATGTGCAAGGCAGAAACCTGCTGCTCCCAGGGCCTCCTTGGATGAAAACGGGTATTTCACTTTTCCTCATTTCTGTCTTTGACAATGAAAACACCCAACCTAGAGAAAGCTTGCTCATGTTGACTCCTGATTCTAGACAGGAAAGTGTATATTCCAGATTCTGACCACATTTTAATTAATTTCCAGGGAAAATGCTCAATATCCACCCATCCTTGCTCCCTTCGTTTAAGGGTTCAAATGCCCATGAACAAGTCCTGGACGCTGGGGTCACAGTCACCGGGTGCACCGTGCACTTTGTAGCTGTGAGTATGGCTCGTGATTAGTATTTGAATGTCAGTTGCACTTGCCAGAGGTAACGTTCAAAACTTCTGCTTTCTTTTCCAGGAAGATGTAGATGCCGGTCAAATTATCTTACAGGAAGCCGTTCCAGTGAAGAGGGGTGACACTGTTGAAACTCTATCTGAGAGAGTAAAATTAGCAGAACATAAAATATTTCCCTCAGCCCTCCAGCTGGTGGCCAGTGGAGCTGTACGGCTTGGAGAAAATGGCAGAATCTGTTGGGTCACAGAGGACTGAAGCGTCATCCCCCGGGAATGGAGACAGCTGAGAGCATTGTAGGTGCTGCAGGGGGACTTTTATCCTGGACTCCACCTAAAAGATGTGTGAGACATCTGTGTGTTGCCTCCAGTGGTCTTTCAGGTTTTACCTGTCTGGGGCCTTCTTGTTCATAATCAAACTAGGCCTTCAGAATTCCTTTTACTTTTAGCCAAGTATTATACCAAAACTTAGTCTTTTCTTTTTCAAAGAGCTAACAAGTCTAAAAAGTTAGTATCTTGTCCTCATATTGTATATCTGTACTAATTTGAATTGAGACTTCTCGAATTATTCTGATCATAAGTTGTTATCATAAAATTTCTGGGTAGTTCCCATTGAGGGATAGTGTTCTCTGTGCTTTGAAGAAACATTACACTTTCCTGTAATAATTGACGATTTCTATAATACCCAGATTTCAGCTTCACAGTTTGGGAGGATACAAGGCAATCTACTCAGACCAGTAAAGCGTTTATTTTTTTTTTTATGTTATTTAATTATTGCAATAGTAATTTTCTGTTTTTCATAACATGTACAGATTCCACAGTGTTATGGATTAAACAGTCTTCTGTCTAAAAAGCATTTATATTACTGTTTATTTATATTACTGTATATAAAAAAGAGTTACTAGTAAGTTTAAACAATTAACATACTGGTTACACTAAATTTTGAAATACAACTGAGAATTGTCATTGCTTTTACCGAGTGAAGCAGACCCTTCCTCCTTATGATCTTTTCTCTTCTCTCCCTCTTCTTTTTCAATTTGTTGTGTCTTTGTGTTTGAAGGCCTCCGATACATAGGAGAGAAAGTCTCTTGCTCCACAAACATACCTTGAAATTGGATTCTTGCTGAAAAATGGACCTTGTTTCACAAATGATATTGGATCCAATGGCAGGATGTGTTTTTTTGTTTCAAAATTTTGATTGAAAATGAAAGATTCTCCATAAAATAATACATTTTCTTGGCACAGCTAAACACCTGGATTCTGAACAGATTGAATCCATGCCTTAAGTTAAAAAAATTTGTTTTGTGCTTCTCTGTCATAAACATGAAAGAAGTTCAGTAAGTGGATTGCACATAAGCAGTCTCTGTCTGGGGAAAACCCAAACAGATGGTAATTGAAGTATTTGTTAGTAAGACATACAATAGCAATCCAAAGATGAATAAAAGACTTCCTAAAATTATTGAAAACAACCACAATAGAGTATTCAAAGGATGGTTTTTTTTTAGACACTTTTTGTTATTTCCAAAGAACTTTTATGACAACCTCAGAGGTCCTCTGACCAAGTCATTCAATTTCTGAATATTTTTCTAAGGATATATAAATTGTCAAGTACACAAAGTTACAATGCACCATACAATATGGTTTAATGGAAAAAATTGAAAAGCAGTTTAAATCTTTATTTATTTAGTTTTAGGGTTTTTTCTCTTTTTATTTTTTAACTTTATAATATTGTATTGGTTTTGCCATATATCAAAATGAATCTGCCACAGGTATACACGTGTTCCCCATCCTGAACCCTCCTCCCTCCTCCCTCCCCATACCATCCCTCTGGGTCGTGCCAGTGCACCAGCCCCAAGCATCCAGTATCGTGCATCGAACCTGGACTGGCAACTCGTTTCATATATGATATTATACATGTTTCAATGCCATTCTCCCAAATCATCCCACCCTCTCCCTCTCCCACAGAGTCCAAAAGACTGTTCTATACATCAGTGTCTGTTTTGCTGTCTCGTATACAGGGTTATTGTTACCGTCTTTCTAAATTCCATATATATACGTTAGTATACTGTACTGGTGTTTTTCTTTCTGGCTTACTTCACTCTGTATAATAGGCTCCAGTTTCATCCACCTTATTAGAACTGATTCAAATGTATTCTTTTTAATGGCTGAGTAATACTCCATTGTGTACATGTACCACAGCTTTCTTATCCATTCATCTGCTGATGGACATCTAGGTTGCTTCCATGTCCTGGCTATTATAAACAGTGCTGGATGAACACTAGTAAAGCGTTTAAAGGGACCACATGGTTTCCCTCCCTGGCCAGTTGTTTCCAGTCTGGATATGCAATTCTGGAACTGGGAGGTCTAGGTTCACATACTGGACATAATGCATATGACCCTACAAACAGGACCACATTTCTGTCACAGCTGAGCTAACAGTGAATGGCCACCAGGCCCACAGGCACTTGCCAGCCAGCCTTAAACTTCTGAGCCACTTTCAAAGGGGCTTAAAAGTTCTGCCTGCCCAGCAGTGGGCACCTTACTGGAAGGTACCTCAAAGCCCTGTACAAGTCCTCCCTTGGAGTTTAAACTCAAAACGTTAACAGTACAGGACCCTTAGAGTAGTTACACATAGAAGATAGTAAGTTCTTGCCTTAGAACAGGAAAGAGTAGAGGGTGAAGAGAAACAAAGTCAGATGAAAACTGCCTCTGGTCCAAGCCAGGTTCCCCAGGCAGCTGGGCAACACTACCCTACCTTTCATTGACTGTGGTCAGCAACTGCCATCAAATGCTGTTCCAGGTACATCAGTTCATACTGGTACCTTTGCTGCAGAAACAGTCGGTTCACTTGTCTAGGGAGTTCACTCAACATAATTATGTGCCTATTATGTGCATAATTAAGTGCCAAACACTATCCTATGAAGTTTTTAGAAAGTTGGAAGATACAAAGCAAAATGTTATTTAGATGATAAAATCACATCCTATAATAAAAGTAGAAGCTGATATCAAGATGTAAATTAGAAAAACCAATCCGTTTGTGACCCAAGAAATATAATTTTCCAACCCTTATTTAGACACTAATCCCCATAAAAAGAAACCTGGATTCCATGTAAGGCAGCTGATCCAATATCTTCAGATAGGAAGAATCAAAATGTGTCAGAAATACCTGATTGACAGAAACAAAAAAAAAAAAGCAGGCAGGACTCTTGCATACTGAGAGGACAAAGGAGTCACATAGGGCGTCCTGCTGTCTAGTCTGTGATAGACAGTATTTGGACATGCTGAGTGTATGTGCAGCCATTGGTTTAAAATGATACTCAAGAAAAGGTCATTTAACTTAAAGAGGCAATGCATAGAAGGGTGAAAATAAGATGTTAAATTCTTTTGTTAATGAAATACGGATGTTTGTCTTTAATGTCTGTTTCTATTTGTGTAAGCAGGATTAAAACAAACAAGCCCCTACACCGTGTTCAGGTATAAAGATATGAGATAGGGGAAAGGGGGTTCGACTTTAATCAGTTGTGCAGGTTACACACAACAGTCAAAGCATTCAAGTGTCCATTTCAAAGGGATGGGTGAGTCAGATATTCTGGAGAGGAATGTTACAATAATTTTTAAGAGATTTTAGCCTCTAAATGTACCTTCTTAAATGTTTCACCATTTTTTAACTACTATACAAACTTTTAAAAATAACTCAAGTACAAGGAATCCCCTGGCAGTCCAGTGGTTAGGACTCATCACTTTTCACTGCCAAGGTCCTAGGTTCAGTCTCTGTTGGGAACTGAGATCCCCAAGTTGTGCTAAATAAAGTTAATAAAGTAATGTCCCAAGTTGAGTTAAGCAACTCCAGTACAGTGTGGCATTTAGTTTTAGTAACTGGTGTAGCTAGTCCCTCATTACTTTGTTTCACCAGTTTTCTTGGCTATTCGCTCCCATGCTGAGCGGTCAGAACCACAGCCAAAGTCGAGCCAGGGGAAGACGAGCAAGGATGTGGGTGCCACGGCCAAGTCAGGCTCCCTCAGCCTCGCTTCAGTGAGCGCTCAGTCTGTCGCCGCTTCCACGACTGACGTGCACCCTGACTTTCTCAGTCTCTGGGTCACTTGCCCAGGCAGGATCATCTGACTGGTCAAGTCTAGGTCACACCCTGCTCTAACGGCCTGAGGTAGAGAAACTAGGACACGGCCTTTGGGTTGCCTCACATGATGGTGGATGCCCCACGTGACAAGGATTCCCATGCTCAGAGTCCCCGATTTGACAAAGGCCCAGCTCCAAAGGTCAGGTGACATGCAGCTGCAAGAGGTTTGGGAAGACTAGTAACATTACAGTTATTTTTTGAAGTTCACGTTATGCTGACAGTTCCTCTTACCCTTTTTATCTGAACTGGTAAAAAGCCTGAACTGCTTTTTACCAATTATCTAATACGCAATTTTTACCTCCTCCATCCCTATGCTCTTTTAGACAGTCTTCTAGCCATTCTTTCTCAAGCCATGTAAACCTTATATTAACCACAAGGCTGTAACCAGAGATAATCTAAATGTCCATTACATAACAAAATCAAGTAAATGTAGACTATCCCTGCAATGAAATATTACTCTGCCATAAAAAGGAAATAAGTACTGGTTGCAACATGGATCAACCTTGAAACATTATACTAAGTGAAAGAAGCCAGTCACATGACTGCACATTTAAGATTCCATTTATGTGGAATGTCTGGAACAAGCAAATCATTAGAGACAGAGGAGATTAACAGTCTCCCAGGGCTATGGGAATAGAGGTTTTTGGAGGCGATGACCTCTGCAGTGTCTCTCGGGGTAATAAGAACATAGTAAAATCGATTGTGTGAACATAGTTGCACCACCCCATGACCACACCGAAACCACTGAACCGTACTCAAAAATGGTGAATTGTGTGCCATATGAATTACAGTCGATAAAACTATTCCCCCAAAAGATACAACTCCTATTACCATAAAAAGATGAATTTGTATAATTTTTAAAATAGATCAGGATTACTTTTAATCTTATAAAATGCATCAAACTTATATATAAAATACTTTCACATAGAGCAAGAAGTCAATACAGACAATTTCCCACGCTTTGTGACAGCATGCCATCTGCTTTATAATGCCAAAAATTCTGCCTCTTTGCACCTGTGCCAAATCAAATCTCAGAGTTTGGGTGAAATAGAAAAGGAGAACCTTAAAAAATAAAAGGAGAACCTTACAGCTTTGCCAGGTAAAGATGGGCACAGAAGGCTCCTGGCTTGAAAAAGTAGGTGTCCTAACCCGGAAGGATTTGTTGAGTTTTATAAAAACACTTCAAGGGTGGGGTTGCTGACAAGCTTGGGGGTACGCGTGGGGTCACAGGTGGTGGGTCTCCTGACCTTGATGAGTTCCCTGGTCCCTTTAATCTTGCCTCAGCTGGTTTCTTGGCTGCTCCTCACTTTGATTAGCAATGTTCAAATCCACTCTTTGGAACTCAGGGAAGGTCATGGAGGCTGGAGTCTTGCCTACAAAAAATGGGAGACAAAAGGTTTCCATGCCCAGGAGCCCACAGGATCCCCCTGGTTTCAAAACCATACTAATCCACCTGAACAGCAATCCTAGTCCAAAAACTGCCTGTTAACCTGGTAGGTCCCTGGCTAAGCTGCTTAAAAGTGCTAACTCCTGAGCCCCACTTCCACTGTGAGCATGGCAACACAGCACTGCATGGATACTACTACAAATGTGCTCAGTCACTCAGTCATGTCTGACTCTTTGCGAGCCCATGGACTGTATCCTGCCAGGCTCCTCTGTCCATGGAATTTCTCAGGCAAGAATACTGGAATCGGTTGCCATTTCCTACTCCAGGGCATCTTCCCAACCCAGGGATCAAACCAGCATCTTTTGCACCTCCTGCATTGGCAAAGTGGATTCTTTACCACTAGCACCACCTGGGAAGCCTAATATTACAAATAGATTTATTTTTTAAAAGGTTCATGAATTGAAATATCTGTTGACACTGAAGTCAAACTGCATTTTAAATCCTTCTGCACCACAAACCTCCAAAAATTAATATGAAGAAAGTTTTCTGGAGCAATATCATTCAATTCCTTGACTGCTTCCATTATAAACAAAACCGAAACAAGTTCTATCATTAAACATTTTTAATTAAATATTCAGCTGAGGGACTTCCCTGGCAGTCCAGTGGTTAAGACTCAGTGCTCCCAGTGTAAGTGGCACAGGTTTGATCCCTGACAGGGGAACTAAAATCCGTATGGAGAAAAAGATCACCTGACAAATATACTAGATTATGTTGAAAGCCAAGTACTGGAAACCCTCCAATTTTGTAAAGAATTTATTTCCCATTCTCCACCTCCACAGCAAATCAGCCTTTTCAAACATACCTTCATTTGGTGCCCTAAGGGTGTTCACAGCACCCTGTAAGACTTAAGGGATGTGTCAAGTGTGCCCTTTGTTTAACATCACTATAATCCAAGTCTATCCCCGAACCACTGATGGTGAAGAAGCTCAAGTTGAATGCTTCTATGATGACCTATAAGACCTTCTAGAACTAACACCAAAAAAAAGATGTCTTTTTCATTATAGGGGATTGGAACACAAAAGTAGGAATTCAAGAGATACCTGGTGTAACAGGCAAGTTTGGCCTTGGAGTACAGAATGAAGCAGGGCAAAGGGTAACACTTTTCCCAAGAGAATGCACTGCAAACACCCTCTTTCAATGACACAAGAGAAGACTACACATGGACATCACCAGTCAGTCAATACCAAAATTAGATGGATGATATTCTTTGCAGCTGAAGAGGGAGCAGCTCTATACAGTCAGCAAAAACAAGGCCAGGAGTTGACTGTGGCTCAGATCATCAGCTCCTTAATGCAAAATTCAAACTTGAAGAAAGTAGTGGCCATTAGGTATGACCTACATCAAATCCCTTATCATTATACAGTGGAGGTGATGAACAGATTCAAGGTATTAGATGTGGTAGAGAGACTGCCTGAAGAACTAAGGACAGAGGTCCATAACACTGTACAGAAGGCAGTGACCAAAACCATCCCAAAGAAAAAGAAATGCAAGAAAGAAACATGGTTCTCTGAGGAGGCCTTACAAACAGCTGAGAAAAGAGGAGAAGCAAAAGGCAAAGGAGAAATGGAAAGACATTTCCAACTGAATACAGGGTTCCAGATAATAGCAAAGAGAGACAAGCATCTTTTTTAATGTTTTAGTGGTTATTTGTACATCTTTGGTGAAATGGGCTTCCATGGTGGCTCAGATGGTAAAGAATCTCCCTGCAAGGCAGGAGACTTGGGTTCAAGCCCTGGATAGGGAAAATCCCCTGGAGAAGGGAATGGCTACCCACTCCAGTATTCTTACCTGGAGAATTCCACAGACAGAGCCTGGAGGGCTACAGTCCATGGGGTCACAAAGAGTTGGACGTGACTGAGTGACTAACACTTTCACTTGGTTGAAATGTGGTATTCAAATCTTTGCTCATTTTAAAACTGAGTTAAATTTCTTTTTATTAATGAATTTTAAGAGTTCTTTATATATTCTGGATATCAGACTCTTATCAGATACATGATCTGAAAATTGTTTCTCACGTTATGTGGCGTACATTTCCAGTTTCTTAATGGTGTTTTTTGAAGCACAGATATTCTTAATTTTGATGAAGCCCAATTTTCTATTTTTTATTACTTGTGCTTTTGGTATCATATCTAAGAAACCATTGCCAAATGCAAGGTTACAAAGCTTTACATCTGTTGCGTTCTAAGAGTTTTATATTTTTGTGTGCTAAGTTGCTTCAGTCATGTCCGACTCTGCGACCCTATGGACTGCAGCCCTCCAGGCTCCTCTGTCCATGAGATTCTCCAGGCAAGGATTTTGGAGTGGGTTGCCATGTCCTCCTCCAGGGGATCTTCCTGACCTGGGGATCAAACTAGAGTCTCTTACTTCTCCTGCATTGGCGGGCAGGTTCGTTACCACTAGCGCCACCTGGGAAGCCCTTTGATCTATCTTGAGTTCATTTTTTAATATAATATGAAGCAAGAGTTCAACTTCATTCATTTGCAAGTGGATATACAGTTGTCCCAGCACCACATACTAAAAAGCCTATTTTTCCCATTTGTCTTGGCACACTTGTTAAAAATCAACTGACCAAAAATGTAATAGTTTATTTCTCGACTTTCAATTACATTTCATTGATATCCTACATTCATTGTCTATCCTATGCCAGTACCACAAAGTCTTGATTACAGTAGGTTTGGAGTGAGTTTTGAAATAAGGAAGTGTGACTCCTCACTTTTGTTCTTCTTTTTCAAGACTGTTTTTTCTATTCTGTGTTCCATTTAATATATATATATATTTTATATATATATATATATATATGGCTGCATCAGGTCTTGGTTGTGGCACGTGCAATCCCTGACCAGGGATCAAACCCAGGCCTCCTGCACTGGGAGTGTGGAGTCTAAGCTACTGGACCACCTGGGAAGTCACTATTCTGTGTACCTGGACTTGCCATGTAAATCCAGGATCACCTTGTCAACTTTTTTCAAAAAGCCTGACTGAGATTTTGAAAGGAATTTACCTTGTAGATTAACTTGAAGAGTACTGCCATCTGAATAATATTGTCTTCCAATCAATGAATACAGGATGTCTTTCCTTTTACTTAGGTCTTCTTTCATTTCTTCCAGCAATATTTTATAATTTTTAGTGTCTCCTACCTCCTTGGTAACATGTATTCCTTACTGGGTTTTTTTATTTTAATGCTATTCTATTAAATTTTTTAAAAGCTGATTGATTGCTTTTTTGTCACCCTGCTAACTATATACATCATGTGAAAGGCCAGGCTAGATGAAGCTCAAGCTGGAATCAAGATTGCCAGAATTTTCAATAACCTCAGTTATGTAGATGACACCACCCTAATGGCAGAAAGTGAAGAGGAACTAAAGAGCCTCCTGATGAAAGTGAAAGAGGAGGATGAAAAAGCTGGCCTAAAACTAAACATTCAAAAAACTAAGATCATGGCATCCGGTCCCATCACTTCATGGCAAATAGATGGGGAAACAGTGGAATCAGTGACAGACTTTATTTTCTTGGGCTCCAAAATCACTGCACATAGTGACTGCAGCCATGAAATTAAGACACTTGCTCCTTGGAAGAAAAGCTATGACCAACCTAGACAGCATATTAAAAAGCAGAGACACTACTTTGCCAACAAAGGTCTGTCTAGTCAAGGCTATTATTTTTCCAGTAGTCATGTTGTGAGAGTTGGACTATAAAGAAAGCTGAGTGCCGAAGAATTGATGCTTTTCAACTGTGGCGTTGGAGAAGACTCTTTGAGAGTCCCTTGGACTGCAAGGAGATCCAACCACTCAATTCTGAAAGAAATCAGTCCTGAATATTCATTGGAAGGACTGGTGCTGAAGCTGAAACTCCAATTCTTTGTGAAGAACTGACTGAGTGGAAAAGACCCTGATGCTGGGAGAGACTGCAGGCAGGAGAAGGGGATAACAGAGGATGAGATGGTTGGATGGCATCACCGACTCCATGGACATGAGGTTTGAGCAAGTTCCAGGACTTGGTGATGGACAGGGAGGCCTGGTGTGCTGCAGTCCATGGGGTCGCAGAGAGTTGGACACAACTGAGCGACTGAGCTGAACTGAACTGACTGCCCTGGGTCTTTGTTGCTATAAGCAGGCTTTCTCTTCTTGTGGTGATTGAGGGCTCCCCTCTCGCTTCTCATTGCTGTGGCTTCCCTTGTTGCAGAATATGGGTTCTAGACGTGGGCTTGAGCAGTTTCAGAACACAGGCTCAGTAATTGTAGCACACAGACTTAACTGGTCCACAGCATGTGGGATCTTCCTGGACCACGGATAGAACCTGTCTCCTGCATGGGCGGGCAGATTCTTTACCATTGACCTAACAGGGAAGCCCCACATAGGACTTCAATTGCTGCTGAACAAACTCAATGCATAGGAGAAAAAGAAGATAATGGATCTTAACTCCAGATAAAAAGTCTTTTTTTTTTCTGGTCCCCTGCAGTGGAAGTGCAGAGTCCTAACCACTGAACCACCAGGGAATTCCCTTATTAAAATTCTTTACCTATAAATGAAATCCTAAGTTTCCCAAGGATTGATGAAGGCTGTCTATCCTGCAGTTGGGATCTCAAAAAAATAAAAGGAAAAGATAACACTAACTATGTGAGGTGATGATATGTTAATTTGTTAATCAGTGTGATTGTGATGATTATTTCACACTTGTACAAATACCAAATTACCAAGCTGCACACTGTAAAAGTATACAATTTTTGTCAATTACAGCTCAATAAAACCGGAAACAAATTTTGAAGGGTGAGAAAAAACAAGAATGGGGACTTTCACAGTGGTCCAGGGGCTAAGACTGTGTTCTCAGTGCAGGGGTCCCAGGTTCAATCCTCAGTCAGGGAACCAGATCCCACCTGCTGTAACTAAAAGATCCCTCATGCAGCAACTAAGACCCAGCGCAGCCAAAGACAGAGATAATTTTTTTTCTTTAAAAAAAGAAAGCAAACATAGAGTAGTTGTGCTGTAAAGCAGTGATTTTGATAAACATGTTGGGTAAATGTTATATGGGCTGAAAACAATTCAAATCTTGATTCTCAGGCTACTGATGTGCCGTTGTTTTCCCCACTATTAGCCTGCAATTGGAGGTATATACATTATTCATTGTTTCAAGGAACAGAAAGCATTCACTTCAGCTCAGTTGCTCAGTCGTGTCCGACTCTTTGTGACCCCATGGACTGCAGCACACCAGGCCTCCCTGTCCATCACCAACTCCTGGAGCTTGCTCAAACTCATGTCCATCAAGTCGGTGATGCTATCCAACCATCTCATCCTCTGTTGTCCCTTTCTCCTCCCACCTTCAGTCATTCCCAGCATCAGGGTCTTTTCAAATGAGACAGTTCTTCATATCAGGTGGCCAAAGTATTGGAGTTTCAGCTTCAGCTCCAGTCCTTCCAATGAACATTCCGGATTGATTTCCTCTAGGATGGATTGGTTGGATCTCCTTGCAGTCCAAGGGACTCTCAAGAGTCTCCTCCAACACCACAGTTCAAAAGAATCAATTCTTCAGCACTCAGCTTTCTTTATAGTCCAACTCTCATATCCATACATGACTACCGGAAAAACCATAGCTTTGACTAGATGGACCTTTGTTGGCAAAGTAATAGCTCTGCTTTTTAATATACTGTCTAGGTTGGTCATAAATTTTCTTCCAAGGAGCAAGCATCTTCAAATGCAGGCTCAAATGACGATAAATCCTTATGTTGAATCAAGGCCAAAAATAGAAAACTGGCATCCTGGGTTGGGGAGGGTAGTTTTTCATTAGCAAACTTCCACAAATCCTGCGTGTGGCCCTTACTGACCACCTTAGGATGTTAGATAACTGGTTAACCCACTAGGGAAGATGAAGAACGGAAAAATATTCAAATGAGTGTGAATCTCTTTTCCAGGTTACCTCTTCCCAACCCTTGAAGATTTTCAATCTTATTATGCTAATTAATTAAGTTCATTTACCTCTCCTTTCTTTTAAAGCTGACACTGTCTACAACAAACACTTCCTTGATCAGAGTAAAAAAGGAACAGATATAACCAAACTAACAATACTGTTCCTCAATTCTATTTCAATAGAATAAACCAAAAACAATGAATTGAGATGGCACCCAGAGGAAAGCAAATTCATGGTGTTTCTGGAAATTGTAGTTTCAGAAGATACAATTTGCAAACATCATTGAGCAAAATGTGACTTAGAATTCAGATGGGACCATCCATCTATCTTCAGGGGGGTGTGATTTTGGTTTCTATGGTACCACAACTTACTGGAAATAAATCAGCTTCTTTGCAGTTATCACAGAACCAGCAAATGAAACGAAGGAAGGAAGGAAGAGGGGCTTCTCTGGTGGTCTAGCAGTTAAGAACCCACGTGCCAATGCAAGGAACACAGGCTCGATCCCTGGTCCAGGAAGATCCCCATGCCAAGGGGCAACTAAGCCAGTGCACCACAAATACTGCGCTCACAAGCCCAAACTACTGAAGCTTGAGTGCTCTGACTCTGCTCTGAGATGCAGCGGAATGCACAGATGAGTCTGTCCACCACAACGATGAGTGGCCCTGCTCCCCTGCAACTAGACAACTAAATAAAGCCCATGCACAGCAAAAAGACCCAGCATGGCCCAAAATAAACAAATGAATCTTTCTTTTAAAAAGAAACAGATGGAATTAAAACACAGCCCTCACATGCTTTAGTCAAAGCCTGAAACTATATCCAAGAACAAAAAAAAAATGTTACTTTTGCAGTGCCAAGCTTCTTGCAATAGCTCAGTAAGTATTTAATGTAACTATAAAGTAGAAAAAAAAATTTTAATAACTTTTTAAAAGTATCACATCTATTTTCCACCCACTCAGAAACACAGTTAATGACTAAGTTTAACGCTAATGGAATTTGTGCCAACTCTCTACCTTCCCTGGTTTAGGGGGAAATTTGTTTCAAAATGCTCAACTCTATTGTAAGAGTACAGAATTACGAAAAAGATGTTTCAAACTAGGACATGTTACACACATGAAACCCAACAGACTTTAAAACCAGCCCTTTTGTACAAGATTATACTGCATTCCAGCTGAGAAACTTTAAGTGATTAATTAAGACTTTGTGGAAAAGAACAGACTGAGGTTCAAACATGTTGATTTGAATTATGACATAACCTTTAAGTAGTTAACAATTTAAACTGAAAATGAACAGGTTTAAAAGTCTATGGAGTTTAAATAAGCAAGGTAGCAGATCACATAAAAATTGGTAGTTAACCAGGTGTCCGTGGTGGCCCAGTGGTTAAGATTTGGCGCTTTCACTGCCACGGGCCAGGATCAGTCCCTGGTCTCGAGAGCTGCTCACAAGCGGCAGGATCGGAAAAAAAAAAAAAAAAGCTAGTCAACCTATGTTTGGTTCTGACTTCTTTAAATTTGATTCTCTGACCACATCTTATAATCACTAGGACTGCTGACTGCAGAGTATGCAGCCACCTTTTAAAAGGAAAAGAACTAAAGTTTTCTTTTCTAATATTTATTTATTTGGCTGCACTGGGTCTTACTTGAGGCATGCAAGCCCCTGGTTGCAGCATGTGAGGTCTAGCTCCCTGATCATGGATCAAACCCAGGCTCTCTGCATTGGGAGTGTGGAGTTTTAGCCACTGGACCACCAGGAATGTTCCTGTATTTTTCTCTTTAGATGGGAACTATATTTTTGATGGTGAACTCTTTCTGCCCATAACTAAACTGAGCAATACTGCTTTGGTTTATCACTCATTTGACCTGCTGATTTAAGTCTATGGGTTGCTCTCACAGACATCATCAGGACAACTGTTGAAACTGGAATACAAAACTGTACATTAAATAATATTTTGTCTATGTTAAATCTGTTGAATTTGTTAACAGAGCTATGATAATGTAAGAGAATGCCCTTGCTCTGATGAAACAAATACTGAAGTGCTTTGGAGTAAAGGAACATAATACAATTATTTTTATTGTAATATGTAATATTACATATCATAATATTTTGTTTTAATATTCAATAAATTTTAAATATTAAAATTAATATTACATTATCAACACTAATATTATTAAATAAAATGTTTAATATTTAATTAAATATTAATATTTAAACATTGAATTTTAATATTTGAATTAAATATTGATATTTATTAAAGTTAATATGTAATATTGTAATGCTGATAAGTCTCTTCAGTCGTGTCCGACTCTGTGCGACCCCATGGACTGCAGCCTACCAGGCTTCTCCATCCATGGGATTCTCCAGGCAAGAACACTGGAGTGGGTTGCTATTTCCTTCTCCAATGCATGAAAGTGGAAAGTGAAAGTGAAGTTGCTCAGTGGAGTCTGACTCCTAGTGACCCCATGGACTGCAGCCTACCAGGCTCCTCCATCCATGGGATTTTCCGGGGCAACAGTACTGGAGTGGGGTGCCATTGCCTTCTCCCAATATTGTAATAATTTATTGTAATATGTAATTATTTTATTGTAATGTTTTTATTGTAATTGCATTTAAAATAATGCAATTATTTTTTAAATGACTCAGAATATATATATACACACACACACACACACACATATATATAGACAGAGGATGATAAAGCACCTCGTGGTAGCTGAACCAATGCCAGAAACTGCCTACCTTCCGGTTTCATATACATAAGAAAAATAATCTCCTAGGTCAGTTAAGTAATTTATACTTTGCGGTTGAAAGTGTGCTTTACTGATTACTCGGCTGACTTCAGTTCTCTTTCTACATGTAAAGAATTATACCACAAAACTGACATTCTGAAAAGAGCAATGGACTTAAGAGTCCCAGTAACTTACAAAGTCTAGTCATTTATCCAAATCACTTAACTACTTGGACTAGTTACTTATGCAAACATAAAAATCACATTTGTGACTAGTGCATTGTATTGAATACAAAGTGCTACATAAGTATGGGTAGTTTCTAAAACTGTGTGCTTTCCCCACTTTTATAGCTGTGTTTAAAATATTGGCTAGAATTCAAACTTGTAGAAACTCTTTCACACTGGAGTTCTTTTATGTTCATTGTTTGCTTATAAGGAAATCCCTCTGAATCAAAATTTAAACCATTTTCTACATACCTAGTAAAAGGTAGCAAATTACAGTCAAAGCTGTTTTTCCAGTAGCCACGTACCAACGTGAGAGTTGGACCATAAAGAAAGCTGAACACCGAAGAACTGACGCTTTATCGGTGCTTTAGAACTGTGGTGCCAGAGTCCCTTGGACTGCAAGGAGATCAAACCAGTCAATCCTAAAGGAAATCAACCTTCACTGGAAGAACTGATGCTGAAGCTGAAGCTCTGACACTTTGGCCCCCGGACGCGAAGAGCCAACTCACAGGCAAAGACCCTAACGCTGGGAGAGACTGAAGGCAGAAGGGGGCGACAGAGGATGAGATGGTTGGATGGCATCACCGACTCAATGGGCTTAAGTCTGAGCAAACTCCGGGAGATGGTAGGACAGGGAAGCCTGGCGTATTGCAGTCCATGGAGTCACAAAGAGTTGGACACGACTGAGCAACGACTGAACAACAATTACTCAGAAGCCTTTCTAGGTTAGTACCTATTTCTGGCTTGTTTCAGGAGACATCGACATAACAACAAAAAAATTTAACGTGCCAGGCAGACACGATGCAAAGAGGTTTACATACATTGTGTAATTTTCACAAAAAGGTACTGCGTTTGATGCAATTATTATTTCATCATAAGTAAAATGGGGAAAATAGCGCTTACCTCAGAGGGCTGTTGTAAGGATTTTAAGACTGTACATAGCGCATTTAGTACAGTGCCTGACAAAAGGAAGGGCTTAACACACGTTTACCATGTGCTGGTACAATCATTTGCCAGATAAAAACAGAAACGCAAGTGTAAGCAAAAGGATTTTTAACTCAGGTCTGACTCCCCAAGGTTCTGCCTCTTTAAAAAAAAAAAGAAAAAATTATCTCCCTGTACAGGAGGGAGAAATATTAAATCCCCAGGACAGTGGCTGAACCTAAAGCCAGGAAACACACCTAATTTAATTTTGTCCTCGACTGTTCTCACCCACTACCGACGCCTGGCTAAAAGAGCTGCTCGCTAGGTTCTTGAACTAACAAAAGACCAGCTTTCTAACCTGGGTTAACTAGATCTTTCTGAGGTAGAATTTCCTGAGAAATTTCGGAGAGGGTGTCCCCGGCTGCACACCCGAAGAGGCTGTCCAGGTCCTGTTCGGGGAAACGGACTCGTCTCCTCCTTCTCAAAACAATTTTCCGAGGGGCGTCGCCCTCCAAACCACTCGGACTTCAAAGGTCCCCACCTACACCGGCCACAGGCTACGAGAAGCCCCACACATCTACGGAGGCGCCACAGCGTCCTTTTCGCCGCCTCACCTCTCCCCGCCTCCCTCCTCCCGGAAGCAGTCCTGCGCGCGCCGCACTTCCGGGAGAACTACATCTCCCAGAATCCCGCTCAATCGACCCATCTTCCGCTCCAGGTGGGGGCGGAGGTGGAGCTGGTGCCCGGGACGGGGTGGGGCCTCCCGAAAGGGCTCTAGTCCTCTTGAGAAGACTAGGGCCTAAAGGAAATTCTGGGGTTCTCTGGTAAGGTAGGACATCTGTCCCTATTAGGTATAATACTGCCCGCCGCACCCCGAGGGTTCCCTCTGTGTAAAACGCAGATGGTCTAGCCCAGCGGCGGAGCTTGCCGCGGGCCTCCAACGGAGACGCCTGTGGAGCGAAGGGCAGATGGCGCACGCACGC
>NW_011495041.1:1347267-1353363 GCF_000754665.1 Bison bison bison
GGGGCGGGGCGTGTCCAGCGTCGGGACTGACCTCTCCCGCGGGACGGCCACCATGGGCACCATCACCGAAGTCCCAGTTAAACCTGAAAGTCCTCGATCCCAACTGTCCAGAAATTGGAGTCCCCGGGAACTCAGTTTTAGCATGTATACATCAAAGTCCTGTTTTCAATGAAACCACTTCGAGCATTTCATTGCCATTACTTTCGTACAAGACTGCCTTCCTCTTCTGTATCGTGCGTTTTAAAAATAATAGTTAACGTGTTGAGGGGGCTCACCCTTTCATCTTGGTTTTTCGACTTGGAGCGAATAGCTCCTTCCTAACAAGCTGCAGAGCTTAAAATCTTTTTTGCACATTTGATTCTATTGAGTTTAGTGTCAGACTAGATACATACTTTGGCGTGTGCTCTATTATTTCACATGTCTCCTCGTGAGAAGACTCCTTGGGACGGTAAAGACAATGATACATTCTACTAAAGATGTAATGGTGCCGATGAAATTCATGATCTGCTGGGGATACAGACAATTAAACAAGAGGCTTATTGTGCCCTAACCCTAACCATTTTGCTTCCACCTTGTTATTGGATTTGGTTATGTTGCTTAACCTTCTGGGTCTGCATTTTCTCATAAAACGAAAAGATTGGATTAGATGATCTCTGAGAACTTGCCATCTCTAACATCCTGGGGTTAGTTAGTGAGGAGTAGAATCTAGATCGTATCGCAATATGTTAATATAAGACATCATCAACTTCCATTTTTCTGCTAACATAAATGAATCGTAGCTCTGAGAATTTTAGCAGCAGCATTAGAAAGAACTGCCCTTATTGTATGCGTAATCTCATCCATATTGCTGAAAATAATGAGTCTAGCTGATAATACAACTTTTTTCACCCTATATTTGTTGTTTTATAGATCATTGCTAAGGAAGAACTCTGGGTACCATAAGGAACACAACGTATGTGATGATGGCTCAGATCTTAAGACCTCATCTGAGAAGTGCTTCAGTGATTCCTAATCGAATGAAAATGGGTCCATATCTTGTTGTCATAAGAACTAGAATGATGTCAACTCATAAATCCAAAAGGAATATAAGAGAATATTATGGGCTGCTGAATCTGGATGAAGGCTGTTCTGCAGATGATGTCAGGGAATCTTTTCGTAAGCTTGCCAAGCAATACCATCCAGATGGTGGCTCTAGTACTGCTGATTCTGCAACGTTTATAAGGATTGAAGAAGCTTACAGAAAGGTACTTTCCCACGTGATAGAACAGACAAATGCCAGACAGAGTAAAGTTGAAGACACGGAAGAAGAAGAAGAAAAATTCAAATATAAAACACCCCAACACCGGCATTACTTAAGTTTTGAGGGTATTGGTTTTGGGACTCCGAGTCAACGAGAGAAGCAGTACAGGCAGTTTAGAGCAGACCGTGCAACTGAACAAGTGATGGAATACCAAAAGCAGAAACTGCAAAGCCAGTATTTCACTGACAGTGTCACTGTTAAAGATGTAAGACACAGTAAGGAACGAAAGATAACTCAGGCAATAGAGCGTTTGGTGGAGGATCTCATTCAGGAATCAATGGCAAAAGGAGACTTTGACAATCTCAGCGGGAAAGGAGAACCTCTGAAAAAATTTTCTGGCTGTTCATATATTGATCCTATGACTCACAACCTGAACAGAATATTGATAGATAATGGATACCAACCAGAATGGATCCTAATGCAAAAGGAAATAAAGGATACCATTGATCAACTCAGAGAGGCAATTTTAGCGTCAAGGAAAAAACTTGGGAATCCAATGACATCAGCCGAACAGAAACAGTGGAACCAAGTTTGTGAGCAGTTTCAAGAAGACATCAAAAAGCTAAATAAGCGAATTAATGATTTTAATTTAATTGTTCCCCTCCTGACTAGGCAGAAGGTCCATTTTGATGCACAGAAAGAAATTTCCAGAACCCAGGAAATATACACAACCCTTATAAAAACAAAAGAAATCACAAATAAAAACCCAAATAACACTGATCCGGGAGAAGGAGAGAAAACACCTGGAGTTAAGACAGTTTTCTTTAACTGGATGAATGTGTGGAAATTTATTAAAATATGACCATCTCAATGTTCACAGTACTGCCCCAAATAATTTTCAGTAATATTAACACCACACATAGAGGCTGAGGTTTCTTTCTATAACACAAGAGTCTGAGAACTGTGCACCTCTGTACTTTTCACAAAACGACCCACATCTCCAGTGATGTGTAAGTGAGTGAGAGAACTGTAAGAAACAAACTGAGTCCGAGAAATATTCAACCAGCTTTGTTCTGAAGACATAGCAAGACAAGAGGAAACAATTTAATATTGACACTTGAGTTTATTAAAGCACAAAACTAGTCTAAGACTTTTGGAACATTCTCTATATGGTTGGAAATATTATGACAGGAAATTAGTGTAATGGACTTACAGCACTCTTCTCTTCTTTTTTTTTTATAAAGGCCTTCTCTGTGGGTACTGAATAAAGAAACCACCAAACATCTAGGTTGTACTTCGCGCTAACTTCATGAGCCATTGGCAGCAAAGATCCATCAGCCAAGCTAACTGATTTAGCTATTCTAGAAATAGACTCCAATGTCCACTTTAAAGAGTTTATTTTCTGACCTCTCAGAGGTGGGTTCAATGGAAACAAAGTTTCACTTATGGCTTCATTTCTAATCAGAGTCAAAATGTTTTACAGAAGCCTATCTGAAGCCTCTCTTGTATTACACTTCTCAGAGGCTTTTTCAATGAGAGTAATATATCAGTTTACAGTCTTAGGGATCCAATTTCCTGTGTTAGGAACCCTTTAATAAGCAACTACAAGATGTCAGAATTTTGTGCTCACTTGCACCTTTGGCAAATGAGAAGAGATTGACATCCATGAGACTGTGTCCCATCCACTCTCAGACTGATCTGACTTTTTAAGATCTGTGTAATTGCCTTATTCACAGAATTGGGCAACTAGACTTGTCAAAAGAAGCTGGTCTGTTTCCTTATTTAATTCAGAGTGCTGTACTATGGAAGTGTCTCAGAAGCATGTCACTTGCCCCTCTGATTTTGGAAGAACAAGTGATTTTGTAAAGTGTGTGATAGATAAGTAAAATTACATCTTCAGAAGGAAATTTCAGACCTTGTGCTTAGATGATGGGGCATTAATGGGTATAATATGTGATTATTTTGTTGAATGAGTTATCACTAGCTTCTGCAATGATCTATTACTCTATATACAATTGTGACCTGTGTGAAATAAGAGCTTTATAATAAAAGCTATTGCTCTAAAACATTTTATAAGGTGATGCTTCTGTGAATCTTGTTAAATATTAGATACATGGCACCTAATTACAATACATGATACCTAATTATGGGGCTTCCCTGATAGCTCAGTTGGTAAAGAATCCGCCTGCAATGCAGGAGACCTTGGTTTGATTCCTGGGTCAGGAAGATCCCCTGGAGAAGGGACAGGCTACCCACTCCAGTATTCTGTATAGACCATAGGGTCACAAAGAGATGGACACAAGTGAGTGACTTTCACTTTCACTTACCTAATCACATTACAAGAACATACATAAAGGAAACCGTTTTTATTTTTGGTTTGCTGGGTCTTCATTGCTGCTTGCAGGCTTTCTCTACTTGCGGTGAGCAGGGGCTATTCACTGTGGGGCTCAGGCTTCTCATCGTGGTGACTTCTCGTTGCAGAGCGCGGGCTCTAGGATGCGTGGACTGCAGTAGTTGTGGTGTGTGGGCTCAGTAGTTGCAGCTCATGGGGTCTAGAGCATATGCTCAGTAGTTGTGGTGCATGGGCTTCGTTGCTCCATGGCATGTGGAATCTTCCTGGACCAGAAATCGAACCTATGTCCCCTGCATTGGCAGGTGGATTCTTACCCACTGAACCACCAGGGAAGTCCAAGGAAATCTTTTTTCATATTAGCTAATGAGAAGGTAAGGTTATCAGAAAACTCTAGTAATTCCTAATTTCAGCACAGCACTTTATGTTTGTAAATGTCTATATTAATAAATTTAATCAGTAAACTTAATGATTATTCAATGGTGCAGTGTTGTCTAAACAACTAACAGTAATAATAAACATGTTTTTGTCTGACCATCTGGATGTTTTTTTATCTTCTTGCTTGATGATGTCAAAACTGACAGACATGGACTCTTCTTGCTAAGAAAGCAAGTTCACTATGTACAAACAGGGTCACTTACTGAAGTAACTTCCAGGCCAGAAAAAAAATGTGGGCCAGTTCATTGGCATTTGTGGAATCAGAATCTGAACTTAGGCTCTGTTTTGATGGAGCATTGACCTTTTTCTGTTGGTTTTTCATCATGTAACTGTCAGCTTTTCAGATGTAGTAATAATTTATTGAGATCTCTTAACGCATTAATAGGCACATATCAGACTCTTGTCTGATTCCCAGCCTTTTCATGGCTCCTTTCTTCAAACTGTACGACGAAGACCCTGGCCCAGCCCCGCGAGTAGATCACAAGTGCCTTTTGTCTCCACGTCCTTGTTCTGTGTGCCCGAGTTTGGCCTCAGTCAGTAGTCTGGTCCCTCAGGACTATAGTTTTAAGTTCCTTGACAGAATGATTGCATTTTTTTTTTTTCACTTTGAGTAACTCTGGCCCTTTAATTTGTTAATTTAGTGATAGGCCAGTTACATTTGGTTCTTTGAATAATTGAGGTTAATCAGATTTCTCAGTGTAATGTAAACTGAGCAACAAGTCCACAAAATCTAACACTCCCATGTAGGGTAATAAAGTCTTTGTTGGGTTTGTTTGTTTATTTAATTGAAGTATAGTTGATTTACCAGGTTGTGTCAATTTCTGCTGCACAGCAAAGTGATTCAGTTAAACATATATATGTGCTTTTTAATATTCTTTTCCATTGTGATTTATCCCAGGATGTTGAATGTAGTTCTCTGTGCTATACAGTGGGACCTTGTTGTCCATACCACTGCACTGTCGTTCATTCTCTTCACGGTGCTCCCAGGCTGTAGCCCTACTCTTGGCGGTACCCCTCCCAGAGATGGGAGTCCCCTCTGGCCTTGTCTGTATGACTGGGGCCATACTTCCCTGTTATACTAACTGCCTGGATACCCATCCCTGGGCCTCAGCCACCTTCCAGGACATTTCCAGTACCCCTCAGGCACAACTCCTGCTTATTTGCCTGTTCCCAGAAGTACTGCCTTTCCTGTTTTCAACAAAGTTTTATTAATTTAACTACAGTTACTGAAGTCATACAAGGCAATCCACCATCCCACCATCTGGATTCTCAGAAATCCCAGTGACTGGGGCGAGGTGCTACAAAAGGACCCCTTACCCCCAAAGGTGGATCCCACTGGGCTAACATTAAAGTGCAAGCAGGGCTTCATTCCTCCCGCGGTTCTAGGGAAGAATCCGACTCCTTGCCTTTTCCAGCTTCTAGAGGCTGCCTGTATCCCTGGCTTATAGCCCTTTCTTCTTCTTCAAAGCCAGCAAGGGCAGGTGGAGTCCTTCTCATGTCTCATCACTCTGACTCTTCCTCTTCTGCTTTTTGGGACCTTTGTGGTGACCCTGGGCTTCCTAAGTGGCTCCAGCAGTAAAGAACCTGCCTGCCAATACAGGAGGATGTAAGAGACATGGGTTCAATCCCTGGGTGGGGAAGATCCCCTGGAGGAGGGCATGGCAACCCCCTCCAATATTGTTGCCTGGAGAATCTCATGGACAGAGGAGCCTGGCGGGCTACAGTCCATGGGGTTGCACAGAGTCGGACATGACTGAAGGCACTTGGCACACACTCACGTGGTAACCCTGGGTCCACCCAGTTCACTCAGCATAATCTCCCCCATTTTAAAGTCAGTTTAATATATACACACTAGTGAAAGTGAAGAATCCAACTGTGTGGATCACAGTAAACTGTGGAAAATTCTGAAAGAGATGGGAATACCAGACCACTTGACCTGCCTCTTGAGAAACCTATATGCAGGTCAGGAAGCAACAGTTAGAACTGGACTTGGAACAACAGACTGGTTCCAAATAGGAAAAGGAGTTCGTCAAGGCTGTATATTGTCACCCTGTTTATTTAACTTCTA
>NW_011495041.1:1353463-1353808 GCF_000754665.1 Bison bison bison
GGCAGAAAGTGAAGAGGAACTAAAAAGCCTCTTGATGAAAGTGAAAGAGGAGAGTGAAAAAGTTGGCTTACAGCTCAACATTCAGAAAACAAAGATTATGGCACCCAGTCCCACCACTTCATAGGAAATAGATGGGGAAACAGTGTCAGACTTTATATTTTTGGGCTCCAAAATCACTGCAGATAGTGATTGCAGCCATGAAATTAAAAGACACTTACTCCTTGGAAGGAAAGTTATGACCAACCTAGATAGCATATTCAAAAGCAGAGACATTACTTTGCCAACAAAGGTCCATCTAGTCAAGGCTATGGTTTTTCCAGTGGTCATGTATGGATATGAGAGTTG
>NW_011495041.1:1354115-1359180 GCF_000754665.1 Bison bison bison
AGTACTTTGCCCACCTCATGCAAAGAGTTGACTCACTGGAAAAGACCCTGATGCTGGGAGGGATTGGGGGCAGGAGGGGAAGGGGATGACAGAGGATGAGATGGCTGGATGGCATCACCGACTCAATGGACGTGAGACTGAGTGAACTCCGGGAGTTGGTGATGGACAGGGAGGCCTGGTATGCTGCAATTCATGGGGTCGCAAAGATTCGGACATGACTGAGCGACTAAACTGAACTGAACTCAGTGAAAGTGAAAGTGTCAGTCACTGAATCGTGTCCAACTCTTTGCAATCCCATGGACGATCACCCACCAGTCTTCTCTGTCCATGGAATTCTCCAGGCAAGAATACTGCAGTGGGTAGCCATTCCCTTCTCCAGGGGGTCTTCCCAACCTAGGTATCGAACCCAGGCCTCCCCCATAGCAGGCAGATTCTTTCCTGTCTGAGCCACCAGAGAAGCCCATACACACTACTGCATATAAAATAACCAACGAGGACCTTCTGTGTAGCACAGAGAATTCTACTCAATGTTAGGTAATAACCTATATGGGAAAGAATCTGAAAATAATGGATATTCATATCTGTATAACTGAATCATCATAAAACAGCACTGTGAAACAACTATACTCCAATATAAAAATTAAAATTGAAAGAAAGTCAGTCAATAGCAACCTTATTCCACTTGCAAATTTAGTTTTCCGTTGCTGTGTAACATAAAATATTCAGAGATTCTGGGGATTAGGACATATGGGGGGGGGTGTTACCCTGCCACCACAATTGTTGAGTCGCTAAGTTGTGTCTGACTCTCTGTGGCACCATGGACTGCAGCACACCAGGCTTCCCTGTCCTTCACTATCTCCCAGAGTTTGCTCAAACTCATGTCTATTGAGTCAGTGATGCTATCTTACCACAATATCCTTTCAAAAATTTATTTTGAAATTTTTGTCTGTGCTGGGTCTTTGTTGTGCCGTGCAGGCCTAGTTGCTACGTGGCATGTGACACCTTAGCTCCCCAACCTGTGTCCTCTGCATTGGAAGGCGAATTCTTAATCACTGGCCCAGCAGGTAAGTCCACTTTGAAAAAAAATCTGTACCTGGTTGACCCTTAAACGACACAGGTTTGAACTGTGCAGGTTGATGTATCTTTTCTAAATTTGTTTATCTACTTTGGTTGCGCTGGGTCTCTGCTGCCGTGTGCGGACTCCGTCTAGCTGTGGCCAGGCAGGGGCGGTTCTCTGGTTGCAGTGTGCGGGCTTCTCACTGCAGTGGCTTCTCTCGTGGAGCGCAGGCTTGAGTTTCACGGGCTTCAGTAGTTGCAGCACGGGGGTTCAGTAGTTGTGGCTCACAGGCTTAGTTGCCCTATGGCATGTGGGACCTTCCTGGATCAGGGTTTGAAACCGTGTCTCCTGCATTGCCAGGTGGATTCTTTACCACTGAGCCACCAGGGAAGCCCTGTGTAGGTTCATTTCTATCTGTTTTAGGTTTTTTCCCCAATAAATGTGTACTACAGTACTGCACTAGCCAAGTTGGTTGAGACTGGCATGTGGAACCAGGATATGGAGGGCCAGCTATAAAGGTATGCTTGGATTTTTGACTGCAGTGAGTCAGCACCCCAACCCCTGAGTTATTGAAGGGTCAACTGTATATGATTTATAGACACACACTGTATCTCCATTGCTTTCTCAAAAATACATGGATTATCTTCGTCTTCACCTGCCTTTTAATGTATCTTCAACATTTTTCCAAATCAACACATATAGTTCTATCTCATCTGTTAAGCCATCATGAGATTGCTGCATGCGCTCATGGAAAGCAGAACTAATCAATACTGAGCAAAGGAAATAAATAGCAGTGCAAGGTGACACAAAGACAGACCACAAGGCATTGAGAGGGCAAATGCAAGCTGAAGTTATCACAAAGCAGGCACGAGATACGGTGTAACAAGTCATAAGCTATGAGCGACAGAGAAGGCAACAGAAGCTCATGCTTGTTGAACACCTTCCTTGCGTTAACTCACTTAATCTTCACAACAGTCCTACAACATAGGTACTATTATTAACTTTTTTGAGAGATGGAGAAACTAAGGCACAGATTAAATAACCTGGCACACAGCCAGAAAGTGGCGGAGCTGGGGATTTGAATCCAGACTGACTAGAGTTGGTCTGATTCCACACCCCTGTTCTTACCCACACACCGAGCTCTGGGGTTGGTAGGGAGGAGATGGAGCAGATCACATTACTGAGTGAAAATTCTAACATTTAGTTATTTAGGTTGTACCAGGTCTTAGTGGCAACATGTGGGAATCTAGTTCCCTGACCAGGGATTGAACTCAGGCCCTCTGCATTGGGAGCGTGGAGTCTTAGCCACTGGACCACCAGGGAAGTCCCTGAGAGAAGATTCTAGAACTCCATACACTGAGGTTCCCAGGAGCCACCTTGGATTCAATGGGGTTTTTGTTTGTTTTCTTAAATTTTTGTTTGAGTATAGTTGCTTTACAATGTGTTAGTTTCTGCTGTACAGCAAAGTGAATCAGCTATACATGGACATAAATCAACTCTTTTATTTAGCCAAATATATAAATATTTGACTGTACTGGGTGTTCTTGCAGCATACGTGACCTTTAGTTGCAGCATGTGGGATCTAGTTCCCTGACCAGGGATCGAACCCTGACCCCCTGCACTGGGAGTTCAGAGTCTTAGCCATTGGACCACTGGAGAAGTCCCATATATCAACTCTTTTTTTAGCTTCTTTCTTCATATGTGTGTGTGTGTTTGTGTGTGTGTGTGTGTGAGTCGCTCAGTGGTGTCCAACTCTTTGCGACCCCATGGACTGTAGCCTGCCAGGCTCCTCTGTCCATGGGATTCTCCAGGCAAGGGTACTGGAGTGAGTTGCCATTTCTTTCTCCATATAGGTCAATACTACATATATATTGAGTAGAGTTCCCTGGCTATACAGTAGGTAGGATTCAGTGTGCTTTATAGCTGGATTATTCTTCTTCTTGAGGTCCCTGCCTCCCTGACTGCCTGTAATACTAGTGAGCAAGAGGAAATGTGATGTAGGGGAGACGAAATGAATGAGCTTCAGAGTTCGAGAGACTTGAATTCAGATCCAGGATTTTCCACTCGCCAGCTATGAGACCTTCCTAGGCATCTATCTGTCTTCTCTTATCAAATGAATATCATCAGACTCAACTTGCAGGATAGTTGTAAGCCTTTGAGATGATGAACATGAAATGCTGGATGTTGGAGCGGCCTCTCACCACTGAGTTGCCTACGTGCTCAGTTGTGTCTGACTCTTTGTGACCCCATGGGATGTAGCCCACCAGGCTCCTTTGTCCATGGAGTTTTCCAGGCATAAAACTGGAGTGGGTTGCCATTTCCTTCGCCAGGGGATCTTCTCCACAGGTATTCGACCCTGTTTCTTGCAGGGAGTAAATCAGTGGTTCTCCGCAGATTTGCTGCTGCTACTGCTGCTAAGTCGCTTCAGTCGTGTCCGACTCTGTGCGACCCCATAGACGGCAGCCCACTAGGCTCCTCTGTCCCTGGGATTCTCCAGGCAAGAATTACTCAGCTGTAAATCAGTGGTTTTCCGCAGAGGCATTACTGCCCCCCCCACAGGACATTATGGAAAGTTGGGGGAGAATCTTTAGTCAACAAGATGCGAGGCACTACTTGGACAGCAAGGAGATCCAACCAGTCCATCCTAAAGGAAGTCAGTCTTGAATATTCATTTGAAGGACTGATGCTGAAGCTGAAACTTCCAATACTTTGTCCACCTGATTTGACGAACTGACTCATTTGAAAAGACCCTGATGCTGGGAAAGATTGAAGGCAGGAGGAGATGGGGACGACAGAGGATGAGATGGTTGGATGGCATCACCGACTCAATGGACATGAGTTTGAGTAAACTCTGGGGGTTGGTGATGGACAGGGAGGCCTGGCGTGCTGTTCATGGGGTTGCAAAGAGTCGGACACGACTGAGCAACTGAGCTGAACTGAACTGAACAGGCAGCCCATTTGGACCAGTATGTCACGCTATGTGTATTTATGTGTGTGTGCTCAGTCACTCAGTCATGTCCGACTCTGCGATGCCATGCACTGTGGCCTGCCAAGCTCCTGTGTCCATGGGATTTTTCAGGCAAGAATACTGGAATGGGTTGCCATGTTCTTCTCCAGGGGATCTTCCTCTCACCCAGGGATCAAACCTGAATCCCCTGCATTGGCAGGTGGATTCTTTACATGACTCAGCTGGTAAAGAATCCGCGTGCAATGCAGGAGACCTGGGTTTGATTCCCTGGATTGGGAAGATCCCCTGGAGAAGGTAATGGCTACCCATTCTAGTATTCTGGTCTGGGGAATTCCATGGAGTATGCAGTCCTTGGGGTTGCAAAGAGTCGGACATGACTGAGCAACTTTCACTTTCACCTGGGAAGCCCAGTTTGTCATGTTGGCTGGCTGGATTGGTAAGTCCATGCAACCCTAGTTGGTAAGTATTTTAAACATCATTCCTGACCACAGGCACTTAAGAGATGGGGCCAGGGACACCAGGTGTTTCACAGTGTATGGGGTACTTGACCAAAATGAGGAATTGTTCCTTGTCCCGCTCAGCATTCAAACATCCCACCAGACATTCATGTGGGTGAATACTCGCTTATAGTCATTGAAGCCTAAAATGGGATTATATTTTACATATAAATATGCCAATTTTGCATGATTTTAAATACACTTATCTTTTCCCCCCATAAAAGCAACTACTGTGAAAATTGTACTTCATTTTCTTGGGAACTCACCAAGAATTGTACTTCATTTTAGAAAAATGTTACCAATGGCACCATGGCCTGTGGCATTTGACTTGCCAATACTATGTGTCTGTTGGAGTTTGCATTTGTAGTGCTAAAGACAAATGTATACCAGAGATCAGACACCTCCCTGATTTTTGGTTTAAAAAATTTATTATTATTATTATTATTTTTTGAGATCCCTTTTAATTTAGAAGTAAATGGCACCCCACTCCAGTACTCTTGCCTGGAAAATCACATGGACGGAGGAGCCTGGTAGGCTGCAGTC
>NW_011495041.1:1359390-1359570 GCF_000754665.1 Bison bison bison
AGTGTTCTTGCCTGGAGAATCCCAGGGACGGGGGAGCCTGGTGGGCTGCCAGACGTCTATGGGGTCGCACAGAGTCGGACATGACTGAAGCGATTTAGCAGCAGCAGCAGCAAATGTTATTTTAGTAATAATTAATCCAAAATTAAATTAATGGAGATCAAAAAAAAAAAATTAATGGAG
>NW_011495041.1:1359670-1364741 GCF_000754665.1 Bison bison bison
TTAATGGAGATCACAGCCAGCATCCAAGACGACCCCTAAAGATCCCCACTTTCTGATATTCACATTTTTTGGTGTGCGTAGCATTCTCCCACAATCGGCTTCCCAAGTGGTGTTAGTGGTAAAGAACCTGCCTGCCATCGCAGGAAGTGTAAGAGATGGAGGGTCGGTCGTCCCTTGAGTTGGGAAGATCAACTGGAGGAGGGCATGGCAATGCACTCTAGTATTCTTGTCTGGAGAATCCCATGGATAGAGGAGCCTGGCAGGCTACAGTCCATGGGATTACAAAGAACCAGACACAACTGAAACAACTTAGCCCACACTCACTCCCACAACGGCGCAAACGTCATGGTATGCTCTGTGTGACCAACAGAATAGAGCAAACGTGCTGCTATGTCTCTTCTGAGGCCAGAGGCTTCCTGCTGTCTCTCTCAGATCAGTCACTCTGAGTGAAGCCAGTTGCCATGTCTTGAGGCAGCCTTGTGGAGAGGGCGCCCGTATCCAGGCGCCCGTATCCAAGAATCAAGGCCACCAGCCACCAGCCATGTGAGTGAGCTTTATGGGAAGCAGAGCCTTAGGCGAGTATTCAGTATTTGCAGCCCCAGCTAACAGTTTGATTATAATCTCGTGAGGAATCCTGAGCCAGAAACAAGTCAGCTAAGCTTGTCTCAGATTCCTGAGTCTTAAAATTGTACAAGATAATAAATAAATAAATGTTTTAAGTTGCTAAGTTTTAAGATAATCTGCTGTATAGCAGTAGATAACTAATAGAGAAGACATACATGAAACTCAGTAGTCTCATTCATCAATAAGCATTGTTTTAAAAACATTTTGTACGTGCTATCCTTCCAGTATAATTAAAGTCAATCTATATTATAAAAATTGGAGAGGAAAATGGCAACCCACTCCTGTATTCTTGCCTGGAGAATCCCATGGACAGAGGAGCCTGGCAGGCTACATGGGGTCCAGGCTACAGTCCATGGGGTCGCAAAGAGTCAGACGTGACTGAGTGACTAAACAACAAATATTATAAAAATTACATGTTGAAATGATTTATTAATTTTGACACCACTCTGGTCTTATACTGTTCCCAGAGGCCTTTTATCTTTTTTTTTTTTTTTAATATTTATTTATTTGGCTGCACTGGGTCTTAGTTGAGGCATGCTGAATCTAGTTCCCTGACCAGGATTGAATTCTGGGCTCCCTGCACTGGGAGCATGGAGTCCAAGTCACTGGACCACATAGGAAGTCCCCTACCTAACTTCTTTATGACTTCTTATACTTTTATACTACTGTATGTTTTTCTGACTCATTCTTTGTTCCATAAAGCATTGAAGAATCTGTCTCCATATCAGTATTTTAAACACTGGTGTCTGAATATATCCCTGACATAGAGTACTTGGACTATTTCATCACCACCTTTTCCTGTATAGGTGATTATTTTAACATGGCTCATAAAAAAGCATGACTCATTTGTGAGAGTATCATACTTCTCATTACCTCCATTTTTTAAAAATCGGAGTATAATTGTTTTACAATGTTGTGTTAGTTTCTGCCGTACAACAACATGAATCATATGTGTATGTATATGTATATCCCTTCCCTTATGAGGCTCCTTCCTACCTCACTGCCATATCTCTATTTAAACTGAGATCATATCCTCTTTTTTCTGTTCTAAAACTAGTTTTTTTTCTTTTTACTATGCTGAAAAGCCAGTTTGACATTGTTTTTTGTTATTTGTAACTGAAAGAAAACCAGCTGATAAATGTATCCAGTGTCATCAGAGTCTACACTTTAGAAAGAAATGTTTCCTCTTCTGCTTGAATCAAATGATGGCCAAGTTTTGGTATCCTGTTTCCACTCTAAAAGACCATCTTTTCACCTACAACAAAACACCGGTACCATGCTTCATGTTGGTACTGATCCTCTCATTGTTGTAGGCAGTAAATGTTTCAGTTTTGTAGAAAACAAAAACCAAAAGGGCTGTCTTTTACTCAGATGACTGACACTGCATATCCATCCTTTCAGAAGAGGGTCACTTGAGGTCCATAGGAATTTGATCCGAATTCTAAGTCCAAATACAACCGTTCTAAAGGACTTACTAACATGAAGTCTTTCTGTTTCACAACCCAATAAGCTTATGGTGAAAGACAATATATATAGAGAGAGTTCTTTTTGTTTAGTTGCTCAGTCATGTCTGACTGGGTGAGCCCATGGACTGTAGCCTACCAGGCTCCTCTGTCCATGGGGATCACCAGGCAAGAACACTGGAGTGGGTTGCCATTTCCTTCTCCAGGGGATCTTCCCAGCCCAGGGATAGAACCCGTGTGTCCTGTAAGTCTCTTGCATTGCAGGTGCATTCTTGACCGCTGGGCCGCTGGGTAAGTCCCACTGTGTGTGTGTATATTTTATATTTACTTATTTCCTGTGTCAGGTCTTAGTTGCGGCATGTGGGATGTTCTGTTATGGCACACAGACTCTAATTGCAGCATGCAGGCTTAGTTGATCCGAGGCACATGAGAGCCTAGTTCCCCAACCACGGGTCAAACCTGGGCCCCCTGCATTGGGAGCTTGGAGTCTTAGGCACTAGACGACCAGGGAAGTCCCAGAAAGGCAATAGTTTTAGAAGTCCACTATGTTTTACACAACCTAGCTCCTGCAGTACTCTTTGGTGTATGTTTCTAAAAGATGGGAAATGAACGCCATCCGTCAGAGTAAATTCATGAAGCAGCCTCAAGAAGAACAAACGAGAACCCACGGGACCTGGTGTGAAGAACAATCTAGATCGCTTCTTTCTCTTAGTAGGCTTGAACCACCTGGACTAGATTCTACCTGCCTAGGTTTAGGTGGAGTAGGCCCTTTAGAACTCGTCCTGGCCCAAACTTGAAAATGGTTCTGAAGTCACAAAGACTCCAGAATCTAGGAAGGTAATAGGAATTTAAGAAAACATATGCTTAGGTAGTTACAGAATTGAATACCACCTGATCAGGGCATGTGTGGAGATTTTTTTAAAGCTGATTTGCAACTTTTTGTTTTTCAGTCGTTCAGTGGTGTCTGACTCTTTGTGACCCCAGGCACTGCAGCAAGCCAGCCTTCCCTGTCCTTCACTATCTCCTGGAGTTTGCTCAAACTCATGCAACTTTACTAAAGATTTAAATCAGTACATTTGAAATGCAACTCTGAAATGTTGACATTAGTAATTTAACCCCAATAGCTTTCAAATGCCTATATTTTTTGAAAGCTCTATACATGTTTGACTCTCTGTGAAGTAAAAGCTTACAGGATGATAGAGAAACAAGCTGCATTAGTGTGAGTCCCCTCTCATGTCTGGGAAGGCAGCTCAAAGCATGTGCATCTTAATGGCAGGTCAACAGTAACATCTTCATAGATACGTGTTTTGCTCATAGATATTCCTCTGTAATCAAGTTTAAAAATCTCGGGAAATTTTTTTTTTTTTAAACATTTATTTATTCGGCTGCTCTGGGTCTTAGTTGCAGCATGCAGGATCTTTAGTGGTGACATGTGGGATCCAGTTCCCCAACTAGAGATCAAATTTGTGCTCCCTGCATTGGAAGCACAGAGTCTTAGCCAATAGACCACTAAGTAAGTCCCTCAGGGAATCTCACAATACTTAGTACTTTCAACAGTGATGAGATTTGAGACCATGATAGAAGCTTTGACTTGTCCCCTAATATCTCTTCATCCTTTTTCCTCAGTACTGAAACTGCATGTTCCAGCTTCCCCTGTAGTTTAGTGTAGCTAGGTGACTACGCTTTTGTCAGCAGGATGAAAGCAGAAATGGTATATATAAACGTTGGGAAAGTTTCTTAAAGAGAATACATGTTCCCTTTGTCCTCTCATCTGCTGGTAGGAATGTAAGCATAATGGCTAGAGCTCCAGCAGCTCTCTTAGACCATGAGGTGACACTGGGAATGGAGGCTGGTATCTTTCAAATGCCCATGTACTTGATAGCATAAATAAATACATGGGTGACTTTCTTGGCTGGAATAAGGAGGCTCCATCTGTCCCCATAAAGTACCAGAGCAGCTCTAGACTAACTTTGGACTTCTTAAACATGAGAGGGAAATACCAATTTTTGTTTCAGATCAGATCAGATCAGTCGCTCAGTCGTGTCTGACTCTTTGCGACCCCATGAATCGCAGCACGCCAGGCCTCCCTGTCCATCACCAACTCCCGGAGTTCACTCAGACTCACGTCCATCGAGTCAGTGATGCCATCCAGCCATCTCATCCTCTGTCATCCCCTTCTCCTCCTGCCCCCAATCCCTCCCAGCAGTCAACTCTTCGCATGAGGTGGCCAAAGTACTGGAGTTTCAGCTTGCGCATCATTCCTTCCAAAGAAATCCCAGGGCTGATCTCCTTCAGAATGGACTGGTTGGATCTCCTTGCAGTCCAAGGGACTCTCAAGAGTCTTCTCCAACACCACAGTTCAAAAGCATCAATTCTTCGGCGCTCAGCCTTCTTCACAGTCCAACTCTCACATCCATACATGACCACAGGAAAAACCATAGCCTTGACTAGACGAACCTTTGTTGGCAAAGTGATGTCTCTGCTTTTGAATATACTATCTAGGTTGGTCATAACTTTCCTTCCAAGGAGTAAGCGTCTTTTAATTTCATGGCTGTAGTCACCATCTGCAGTGATTTTGGAGCCCAGAAAAATAAAGTCTGACACTGTTTCCACTGTTTCCCCATCCATTTCCCATGAAGTGGTGGGACCGGATGCCATGATCTTCGTTTTCTGAATGTTGAGCTTTAAGCCAACTTTTTCACTCTCTACTTTCACTTTCATCAAGAAGCTTTTGAGTTCCTCTTCACTTTCTGCCATAAGGGTGGTGTCATCTGCATATGTGAAGTTATTGATATTTCTCCCGGCAATCTTGATTCCAGCTTGTGCTTCTTCCAGCCCAGCGTTTCTCATGATGTACTCTGCATATAAGGTAAATAAACAGCGTGACAATATACAGCCTTGACGAACTCCTTTTCCTATTTGGAACCAGTCTGTTGTTCCATATCCAGTTCTAACTGTTGCTTCCTGACCTGCATACAAATTTC
>NW_011495041.1:1364841-1382112 GCF_000754665.1 Bison bison bison
TCAAGAGGCAGATCAGGTGGTCTGGTATTCCCATCTCTTTCAGAATTTTCCACAGTTTATTGTGATCCACACAGTCAAAGGCTTTGACATAGTCAATAAAGCAGAAATAGATGTTTTTCTGGAACTCTCTTGCTTTTTCCATGATCCAGCGGATGTTGGCAATTTGATCTCTGGTTCCTCTGCCTTTTCTAAAACCAGCTTGAACATCAGGAAGTTCACTGTTCACATATTGCTGAAGCCTGGCTTGGAGAATTTTGAGCATTACTTTACTAGCGTGTGAGATGAGTGCAATTGTGTGGTAGTTTTGTTTAAGCTAGTGTTATTTTGTGGTTGTTTCCCCCTGCTTCTTGCAGCCAAATCTGATCCTAATACAATAATCAAAAAAGAAGCAAGACTTAAAAACAGTATTATTTGGCCATACTTGACGGTTTGTGGGATCTTAGTTCCCCAGCTAGGGATGGAACTCAGGCTGGCAATGAAAGCACTAAACCCTAACCACGGGACTGCTGGGGAATTCCCTACAAACTTGTTTTTAAAAGTCTACTTTCATAGATCAGCAATTCAACTAGTTTTAAGGTTGCACATATTGTATTGTATATTCTGTAGGAAATTTAGAGGGACAGAGCTTGCAAAATCTGTTGAAATTACACTGAAAATTCAAGATGTAACGTCTTTAAAGGAGACAGGAAGAGACCTGACTGTAAGAAAAAGAAAAATCTGGATGCACGGTTAAAGCATCAGGATAGAATCAGAAGACTAGTCAGTTGTTTTGGTAACCATGGCTAACAGTACTCGTTGGTAGCCTCGGACAATTAACTTCACCTTTCTAGGCTTCCATTTCTGAGTGGTTGTTGTTGTTCAGTGGCTAAGTCATGTCCGACTCTTTGCGACCCCATGGACTGCATGCAGCATGTGTGCTTCCCTGTCCTTCACTATCTCCCGGAGTTTGCTCAAACTCATGTCCATTGAGCCGGTGATGCCATCCAACCATCTCATCCTCTGTCGTCCCCATTTCCTCCTGCCTTCAATCTTTCCCAGCATCAGGGTCTTTTCCAATGAGTCGACTCTTCGCATCAGGCTGCCAAAGCATTGGAGCTACAGCTTCAGCAACAGTCCTTCCAAAGAAAATTCAGGGTTGATTTTCTTTAGGATGGACTGGTTGGATCTCTTTGCAGTCCAAGGGACTCTCAAGAGTCTTCTCCAACACCACGGGTTCAAAAGCATCATTTCTGAGTGGTGGGGATTAGAAAAGGACATCTCTACAGGCCGCAGTTTCCAGAGAATCCTTCAGGACCACGTGCCCTACACTTGGCCAACGCCGAAGGGCCTATAGGCAAAGAGAGCCCCTGCCCCCGGGTCCGGGATACCCTCTGCACGCGATCTCACGGATGCTACAATTGGAAGTTCCTGAGCAGAGACGCAGCGGGGTTGCCACCCAGAAGCAGACCTCGGGACCGGTCTTGTCTACGCATCCGCGAATCAGAGGACTCGGACCCTGGCGGGCGGCGCCCTAGCTCAGACCCCTGGCGTCAGGACCCGCCCCCGGAGCCCAGCCCCCGAGCCCCGCCCCGCCCCGGCCGGCCACTTGCTGCGCGCAGATTGGCTGCCGCGGTGCGCACGGCGCCGCGCCCCGCCCTGCCGGCGCCCTCAGCCTAGCGCCGGTCGAGCGCTCCCCTCCCGGGGCTGAGGTGGCGCGGAAGACGCCGGCTCGGCCGCGGCGTGGCCGCCTCCGCCTCTGCGTGTGAGCCCAGGGGGTCGGCGTGGGCGTCGGGGAAGCCGGGTGAGTGCTGGCGGCCAGTTTCGGGGGCGCGCGAGGGGACCAGCGCCCGCCTCCGAGGCGCAGGGAGGCACCCTTGGCCCGCCCGGGGCCTCCCCGGTGCGCGGCGCCGCCGCCGGGCGTATCGGGGTCCGTGGGGCGTCGGGGCGACGCCGCCCCCTTCCTCACCAGCCCGCTCCGGCGACCGTGGCCGGCGCTCGGGGGTCGGGGTCTGGGAGAGCCGCGATCTCTCGTCGTCGGGTTGGTTGCCCTGAAAGGTTTCCATCTCGGAACTGTCGGCTTTCCGGCGTTGCGGGGAAGGGGAAAGAGGTGCGCCGGCGCGGGGCCCCGGGCCCCTCAGGGGCTTCGTCGCCCCTCTTCGCGTTGGCTCTGAACCCTTCCTTGCTGAGAATGTGGTCCGTGTTGAGTGGACTTTTCCGACTCTGTACAGAGGTGTGGCGTGGAGATGGAGGAGGATGGACATTCTTTGGAGGATTGATCGTACAGGGTTGGGTGTCCTTTGAGAAACAGAGCAGCTCGTGTCGCAAAGGTAGTTGCACTGGGGACGGCCGTTCTCGTTTTTAAGCAATAAATTGACTCTCCAGTTAATCATGGGAAGGTGCTTAACTTGAAAGGTAAGTACGTGACCTAAAGCCAAAGCGCTGATGATGAGAGGCACTGTTCTCGCTCCCGCCCCGTTGCTGACGCTGTGTGTGTGTGTGTGTGTGTGTGTTGGGGAAGGATTGTTGGGGAAGGATTCAAGCCTCGTGTGTGTGTGTGTGTGTGTGTGTTGGGCAAGGATTCAAGCCTCCGATTGGAGTGAGTGTGTCGTCAGCCTTGTGCCTCTCAAAGACCTTGATTTCTCTTCGCAGTGTGCCACCTCTTCTCTCAAACTCCTCACCTACCCACACTGTAACACCCCTTAGCTTCACAATTCCCAAGCCCCGGACTCTCAGGCTTGTCACACTTCTTTTCCATCATCTTCAGACACTTGGTCATCTCTTTTTGCAAACATAGTTTTCAGACGTAGAACAAACATTAGACTTTTTTTTTTTTAAGCCGATAATACTGTTGCAAGCCTCTTTGTCCTTAAAAAGAAAACCCGGAGTTATCTTGAGTATCGGTGAGGCAGGAAAGGCTGGTTTAATGAGAGCAGGGGGAGGGCGCAGTGTTCCTGTTCCGGAGACGCGCTTTCCCCACCTCCATCCTCCTCCGCCCACTAGGATTAGGGCAGCCCTAACTGGCTGGTCATTTCTGAATTCACTTCTGGACTCCAGGGTGAAGAATTTATCTTATTTTATCATTATCAACTCCTTTAAACGATTACCGTAATACATTCAGGTTGTGAACTTTTTTTTTTTTTTAACATTACAGAAGAACATCAAGTGAAAAATTGAAACCAGGGAATTTCCTGGCAGTCCAGTGGTTAGAGCTCTGCGCTTCCCCTGCAGGGAGCAGGGATTCTCTTCCTGGTCTAAGAGCTAAGATCTCAAGTGCCAAAAAAAAAAAAGAAAAGAAAAGAAAAAAAAAAGAAACAGCACAGAAGTGTATCAAGTAAAAGGTTAGCATAAATTAGAACTCCTTGTTTCTTTACTTTGCACCCTCAATTCCAGTCCATAGGAGGTGATGTGCTGTGTTAAGTCACCTCAGTCTTGTCCAACTCTTTGTGAGCCAATGGACCATAGCCCACAGGCTCCTCTGTCCCTGGGATTCTCCAGGAAAGAATACTGGAGTGGGTTGCTCTGCCCTCCTCCAGGGGATCTTCCCAACCCAGGGATCGAACCTGCAACTCTTACATCTCGTCCATTGGCAGGCAGGTTCTTTGCCAGTGGTGCTACCTGGGAAGCCCCAGGAGGGGATAGTACCATGATACTGTTGGGCAACCTACTTAATATAAGGACAGAATCATATCATTGTGGATATGCCTCATTTTAAAAATGCTGTAAAGCACGCCACTGTCTAGAAGTACTTTAATATATTTTATTGGCCCCTTATTGATGGATGTTTTGATTGTTTCTGAGTTTTAGCCATTAAAAGATTTACTACGTGAGTATCTTTGAAAATTGTAGGATAAGTCTCAGATAGTTTAAACGGATTATTGTATTTTAGAGTATAATTTTCATGCTCTTTTCATGTGGAATCTTTTTGTAATTTGAAGGACTTTACAATTTAAAGACAGTAGCTAGGCAAAACTAATACAATATTGTAAAGTTTAAAAATAAAATAAAATTTAAAAAAAGAAAAAAAACTAAAGACCGTAGCTAATTTGTTTGATTTAAATGCATTTCTTAGTATCTGTGTGTCTTTTAGTATTTAGAGACTGGATCAAAAAATTTGTTGAGTACCGAATTAGATAATGGTGAATTTTTTAACCTTGTTGCCACATAGTGGTGTTGACTTTAAGGTTATATTGACTCACTTGATTGGCTTAGTAGAAATGAATAGAGGGCCCTGAGGAAGGGAAAATGTGAACAGGTATGTTGTGTAGTACCCTCCTGTGGTAATCCCCCTGGAATATACAGCAGTAACTGGAATTCTTATTCTCTTTTGAAATAACTTCCTTTTGTTGTAAAAGGTATCTCGGGTATGGAGAATGTTGTGGGGAATAAATACTGTTGCAGTGATCAGCACTGTATCTACAACCACATTAAGAAAGGAGACATTTACATCTTTCTTCCAGAGGGAGCCTCTGTCGTGCTAGAAGTTAATCTTTCTCTTGCTTTATCAAATAAGCATTACACACAAATCCATAAATATACACATATATGTATATGTACACACATGTAAATGTTTACATGTTTTAAACAGTATATTTAGTTTTGAGTGAATAGTGTTAAAAACATATTACATACAAATAGCATGTTTCAAAGTTTTATTTTACTGTTACTGAGAGTGCTGCCAAGAATAGGTTTTTTAAGAGCACTTAAGAAACAGATATCTATGTAGTCCCTAGAGAAAGGACTGTCTCAATAAAAGTGCTGGGTTGGATATAATTGGTTAATGTTCCAGAGGGCAACAAAATCGTAATACCTTTGTGATGAATCATTTCTACAAGGCTATAATGATCATACCTTATTAATTTTTGCAGTTAAGCACAAACCTTATAGGATGATAAACTGTGTCTTTATTAACAGTGGATTGTTCATTAAATAAACTGAGATAAGGAAATTATTTCCCCAAGAGCCCAGATGAGGTCCTAACAGGCTTATTAAAAAAAATGCTAGTGCTTTCTCCCTTTGAGATTAAAATTTTGTTTCGTAATTGCGAGCACAATGCTGACCATGTAAGGAAAGGACAGGATTTATTGTCACTTTGAACGTTTCCAGGAAAAATGAGGGAGACAGAACGGCTTCAGCTTCCTTGACTTTTCCCCACAGGAGCCCTTTCTGAAGGGGTCAGTGGACAGTGTTCTGGGTGAGTCTTGGGAGACGTTTACTACGGTCTCAGGGGATCTGGGAGGCTTTAATGTGAAGCGAACACTGGAAGGACAGCAGAGATACGGTCAGAGGGCGTGGCCGGCTCTCTGTGGCCTCCCTGCAGTTACCAGGGTAGGTCAAAGCAGAACCTTCTGTCAGGGAAGTGCATGTCCTTTGCTGATGCTGGCTGCAGGACTCCGAAAGAGAACAGGAACTGCCTCAGTGTATGATCATGATCCAGCCAAGCCCAGCTGAGGACGGATTAGTAGGAGTCTGGGCCAGGTTCACGGCATTCAGTCCTCAAGTGAAAAAGCTGGCGGAGCAGTGGGACCTCGCTTCATTCCAGCAGGTTGTCCGAGTCTGGGGGCCCTGCGGGGCTCTCGTCAGCTCTCCTGTGTGGGGATCTTTCCTGTATTCTCTTTTGTTGCTTTTCACTCACTCTGATGGCACTCAGACAGCAGTAGTCTCCTGACAAGGAGAATTATGATTCCTGATCCTTTGTGAACCTTTTTTTGTTGTTTGTTTGTGTTTTAATTTCCGCAGACTGTTCTCTGCTTTGACTTCAGTGGTTTGGCGGCTTCCCTAATGGCTCCGTGGGTAAAGAATCTGCCTGCAATGCAGGAGATGCAGGTTCGATCCCTGTGTCAGGAAGATCCCCTGGAGAAGGAAGTGGCAACCCCCTCTAGTACTCTTGCTTGGAAAATTCCATGGACAGAGGAGCCTGGAGGTCTACAGTCCATGGGATCTCAAAGAGTCAGACATAACTAAGCACACACACACACACACATTTTCTGCTTTGACTTCAATGATTTGAAATTTAAAATAGTCTGTCTTAGTGTGGGTCTATTTTCATCCATTATTTTGAGTATCTGATGGGCCCTTTAAATCAGAAAATACAGTTCTTCCTATTCTGGAGAAGTTTTCCTGAATATTTTGTTATTTTTCTCCCTCATGTTTTCTCTGTAGTTCCTCCTGAAACACCTGTTACTTGGATGTGAGCCTTGTAAAGGTCTTCTCATTTTCTTACCTGTTTTCTTCTGTTTTCCATCTACTTACGGCTAGATTTTCTTAACTTTTACTTCCCAAACTTTATATTTGGATTTAAGAAAACCCCATGGTTATACTTTTAATATTCAAAGGCTATTTTTTAGTCTCTGAGTGTTCCTTACGATAACATGCTGTTCTTGCTTTAAGATGCAGTATGTTCTCTTGTTTCTGAGGTTGTAATGATTTTAAGTTTCCCTTCTCTGCGTAGCTTTCCAGACTCCTGTCTGGAAGGGATCTAGCTTCAGTCTCCTGCACCAGAACAGAGGAATGGCAAACTTCTGTCCAGTTTTCAGGATGATGCCTGAGTCTGCCATTGTGCATGGTATCCCTCAGTCCAGAAGGCCAGATGTGGGGGAAAACCTCAGACTTCTATCTGGATATGGATGAGGCAGTTGCCAGGCCATGGAGGGCATGGCAACCCACTCCAGCATTCTTGCCTGGAGAATCCCCACAGACAGAAGAGCCTGGCGGGCTACAGTTTGTAGGATCGCAAAGGGCCAGACATGACTGAAAGACCGAGCAAAGAGAAAAGGGACAGGTTCTGGGCCCTAACTTGTTTTCCTGCCTCCCTCAAGTCTTTACCGTGTTGGTTCTCAGCTTTCCCTGCTACTGGCTTGGACGTCCAGCTTTCTTGGGCATGCTCAGTCAGTGACCATGGTCCATCTGCTTTGCAACTTTCAAAATTTTACTGCTCTTGTCTCTTCTGTTCTCATCATTGTGTTCACGACTCCTTTTACTGATTGCAGTTTTTAGTGATGTTTCAGGAGGGAGCAAAATGAGATGCTTGGATACATCTTCACCCAAAGATAGTAATAGTTGTTTTTGACCAAGTGGTAACTGAAACTCCAATACTTTGGCCACCTGACGCGAAGAGCTGACTTATTTGAAAAGACCCTGATGCTGGGAAAGATTGAAGGCAGGAGGAGAAGGGGACGACAGAGGATGAGATGGTTGGATGGCATCACTGACTCAATGGACATGAGTTTAGGTGGACTCCAGGAGTTGGTGATGGACAGGGAGGCCTGGTGTGTTGCAGTTCATGGGGTCGCAAAGATTGGACACGACTGAGCTACTGAACTGAATGGCAGTACTGCCATAAACAGAAGGCCGTCTTCAAAGCGGTCCTACGTTTGTGATGTTTGTGAACCCTCTTCTTGGTGGGTAGTGGTTGATAGCATTGAGTGAGCCCAGTGTTCTGGCCTGTCTTTTTAATTCTCACTTATCGAGGGACGTGCTGTCATATCCCCAGTTTACACATCAGAAGACCAAAACCTAGGGATATTTAAAGCTTGAACAGTTGTGGACTCCGCAGGGGAATGAGGGGGTAAGACAAATGGAGAGTAGCATTGGCATATATGCGCCATCATGTTTAAAATAGACAGCTAGTGGGAACCCGCTGCATAGCGCTGGGAGCTCAGCTTGGTGCTCCGTGATGACCCAGAGGGTGGGCTGGGGATGGGGAGCTTCAGGAGGGAGGGAGTATATGTATGCTTATAGCTGATTGCCATTGCTGTACAACAGAAATCAACACATTGCAAAACGATTATCCTCCAATTAAAAAAAAAAAAGCCTGAACAGTGCCAGTCACATAGCAACTATTCCATTAAAAATGGAATTAAATGAGCCTGGCCAGGAAGGCACAGCTGGGAAGAGGCTGATGTAGGCGAGGGCCCAGGCTGGTGCTCACTCCATGGACTGTACTTTCAGCTGCCTGGGTGGTGGCTGGCGCTGGAGGAGGGTAATTGGTGTCTAGGCGTCTACTTCCTTTGTGCCCTTTGCAACATTCTTACTCAGGTCTTTACCTGCCCATTACTGTTTGCCAGGTGGGTTCCCTTTCACCTACTTGGGTTCAGAGCTGTGACCCAGGGCCAGTTTCCCTGAACAGGGGAGGAGAGCATTTTCTGAGCAATCTCAGAGGACTCAAAGATTCCCAGGCAGGGCTCCTGCGGGGAAACCTGGGTAAAGGTGGCTTCCGAGAGTGAGTGATGTTTTCCTGTGGCTAGATCAGCTCTGGGGTTGTGTAGCAGTCATCTTACTTAGGTAGCAACTCATGATTATCTGCCACTCTATTTTTTTCCAGCTTTTTATTATAAAAAATTTTTAAACATACAGAAAAATTGAACAAAAGATTTAACATTTTGCCATATTTGTCTCATTTTTTTCTTTTTCTTTGCTGAACCATTTGCTCATATGTTGCTGACACTGACACCTCACCCCCAAATAGTAAGCAAGCATCTCCTAACAAGGTCATTCTCTTTACATAACCACAATTCTGTAATGTTCTGTGACCTGTATTCTGATTTCCCCAGTTGGCCCAGAGTGCCTTAAAAGTTTTTTTTTTTTGAAATGAGGACCAGTAATGGCTTACACATTTCACTTGGTTGGTTAATTGTATTTTTTGTCATAGATGAGTTTAATGGTGAAATCTTTTGAACCTTCTAGCTCGTATTGCTTTTGGCGACTACTTCATGACTGGAAATATGATGGTTCTCAGAATCTTCGAAATGGAGGGGACCCTTGATGTCATCTGGTTCAGTTATTTCCGAACTTGGCTTCTGTGTGTCCTAAAAGTTGAATTGGGAGTGTGTCTGTAGACAAAGAGATGAAGAGCCATTCCAAGGACACAGATATATAGAAATAGATACAGAAATATATACATGAATATATTGAAAATATCTAACAGTTTGCCTAACAGTAGTGTTTGGTAAGTATTGGCTGTCTTCTCCCTTTTATTTCTTTGTGACTGGAGTGAAGAGTGCCTCAGGATAGTAGGAGATAAGGAAGCTATATTAGGGAGAGACTGTAAGTATCCTGTGTCATTTGGCTTTATCTTGAGCCATTGAAAGTTTTACAATAAAAGGCATGATCCCACCTGAGTTTGTTTTTAAACTACTTTTTTTTTCCTTGACTGTGCCGCACGGCTTATTAGATCTTAATTCCCCAGCAAGGGAGCAAAACCATGCCCAAGTGGAAGCAGGGAGTCTTAACCACTAGGCTTCCAGGGAAGTCCCCCCAATTTGAGTTTTAGAAAGTTCTGGCAGAAAATGGACTTGAGAAAGCACAGAGGATGGTTTTAAGAACTGATATGCTTAAATATATTGTCATGGCAAGATTTTATTTCCTTCACTGAAATAATGCTTTTTATTACCAGTGTTTACAAATTATCAATTTAAATAAATCTAGGGCTTCCCTGGTGGCTCAGAGGTTAAAATGTCTGCCTCCAATGCGGGAGACCCGGGTTTGATCCCTGGGTCGGGAAGATCCCCTGGAGAAGGAAATGGTAACCCACTCCAGCATTCTTGCCTGGAGAATCCCATGGACGGAGAAGCCTGGTAGGCTACAGTCCACGGGGTCACAAAGAGTCGGACACGACTGAGCGACTTCACCTTCAGGTATAAAGTAGACTCTTCTTTTTTTGGTGACAGGATAATGAGACATGTATTGCATTTCAGAGTTTGAAAGACAGAATATTTAGATTCAGTCATTCAAGTATTGGAGTGCCTTCTTTATGCCATGTACTGTACTAAGCTCTGGGAGAACCACAGTGAGCAAAAACGGATGTGGGTGTCCTTTGTGGAGCTTACTTTCTTCAGAGGGAGGTAGGTATTGATCACATAGAAGATTAATACTGAAATGCTAGGGGAATTAGATCTGGCCATGGAGTCAGGAGAGCATGGAAGCCGTTATCATCATCCACTTGGATTATTTCAACAACCTTTTAACTGGTTTCGCTCCTTCCACTCTTCCCCCGGCAGTCTGTTCTCCCCACAACAGCCTAAGGGATGCTTTTAAATGTTTGGCAGACTTCTCAGACTCCCTTGCTGCTGCTAAGTCGCTTCAATCGTGTCCTACTCCTAGCGACCCCATGGACTGCAGCCTGCCAGCCTCCTCTGTCCATGGGATTCGCCAGGCAGGAGTACTGGAGTGGGTTGCTATTGCCTTCTCCCTTAGGGCTCCCAATTTTAATCAGTAAAGACGAAAGTTCTCACAGTAGCCTGTGAGGCTACCCTGTTACCTCTCTGGTCTACTTTCCCAGCTCACTGACTCCATTGCAACCTCGCCTGCTTCCGTGTTGCTCCTTGAATAACCCGTCCTGCCCTGGGGCCTCTGCCTTGCTGTTGTTCTGTCTGATACTCACGAGGCTAACTCCATGCCTTCAGGTGTCATCTTTTCAAGGGGGCCTACCTTGTCCACCAGTTTGACCTTTCAGTTGGCCCCACTCTCGTCCACACTCCCAGTGCTCCTAGTCTGCTTTGTTTCCCGCATGGCATTTATCATTTTCTAGATCAGATCAGATCAGTCGCTCAGTCGTGTCCGACTCTTTGCGACCCCATGAATCGCAGCACGCCAGGCCTCCCTGTCCATCACCAGCTCCCGGAGTTCACTCAGACTCACGTCCATCGAGTCAGTGATGCCATCCAGCCATCTCATCCTCTGTCATCCCCTTCTCCTCCTGCCCCCAATCTCTCCCAGCATCAGAGTCTTTTCCAATGAGTCAACTCTTCGCATGAGGTGGCCAAAGTACTGGAGTTTCAGCTTTAGCATCATTCCTTCCAAAGAAATCCCAGGGCTGATCTCCTTCAGAATGGACTGGTTGGATCTCCTTGCAGTTCAACGGACTCTCAAGAGTCTTCTTCAACACCACAGTTCAAAAGCATCAATTCTTCTGTGCTCAGCTTTCTTTATAGTCCAACTCTCACATCCATACATGACTACTGGAAAAACCATAGCCTTGACTAGAAGGACCTTTGTTGGCAAAGTAATGTCTCTGCTTTGTAATATGTTATCTAGGTTGGTCATAACTTTCCTTCCAAGGAGTAAGCGTCTTTTAATTTCATGGCTGCAGTCACCATCTGCAGTGATTTTGGAGCCCAGAAAAATAAAGTCTGACACTGTTTCCACTGTTTCCCCATCTATTTCCCATGAAGTGGTGGGACCGGATGCCATGATCTTCGTTTTCTGAATATTGAGCTGTAAGCCAACTTTTTCACTCTCCACTTTCACTTTCATCAAGAAGCTTTTGAGTTCCTCTTCACTTTCTGCCATAAGGGTGGTGTCATCTGCATATGTGAGGTTATTGATATTTCTCCCAGCAATCTTGATTCCAGCTTGTGCTTCTTCCAGTCCAGCGTTTCTCATGGTGTACTCTGCATATAAGGTAAATAAACAGGGTGACAATATACAGCCTTGACGTACTCCCTTTCCTATTTGGAACCAGTCTGTTGTTCCATGTCCAGTTCTAACTGTTGCTTCCTGACCTGCATACAAATTTCTCAAGAGGCAGATCAAGTGGTCTGGTATTCCCATCTCTTTCAGGATTTTCCACAGTTTATTGTGATCCACACAGTCAAAGGCTTTGGCATAGTCAATAAAGCAGAAATAGATGTTTTTCTGGAACTCTCTTGCTTTTTCCATGATCCAGCGGATGTTGGCAATTTGATCTCTGGTTCCTCTGCCTTTTCTAAAACCAGCTTGAACATCAGGAAGTTCACTGTTCACGTATTGCTGAAGCCTGGCTTGGAGAATTTTGAGCATTACTTTACTAGCGTGTGAGGTGTGTGCAATTACGTTTATTGTGTCGTTCCCATCTCCCTTCTTTCGCACTGCCAAAGCTCCACATGGCCAGTGCTTTTTATCTTCTCATTCTTGTATCTTAAGTGTCCACAGCAGGGCCTGGCATGTAGCCGGCACTCCTTAAATAAACCTTGAATGAATGAAAGGAAAGCTGATGTTTGAGTGGAGAAGTCACAACTAAGGGGACATCTGGCATCATGAGTAGGAGTTAACCAGGTGAGCTGGGGGTGGAAAGGTAGGTTTCACGCGGAGAGGATGTGGTTTATATGGGGTGATTCAGCAAGTGTAAGGCACTACAAGAAAAACGAGGATCATTGGGAGAGAGAGGAGAAACTATTTCAAGAGCAGCTTGAGGAGAAAAAGTGCTGGGCCGTGCTACAGCGTCTTTGTCTTTAGAAATGGAAAGACGGTGAAAGGTTTTAAGCAGGGAGGAGATGCCAGCTTTGTGCCTTTTAAAAGCAACAACAACATTCTAGCTGTGGTATGGGGAACATATTGATGAGGGCACGATGGGTGAGGCTGGATCAGTTGGGTACCTGTTGTCATGGGACAGGTGGGAGAGGGACCTCTCTCCATCACTCAGGTGATGGTGCTGGAAGGGAGACGTGGAGAAGTTAGACTTGAGAGAGTTAAGTGAAAGTTGCTCAGTCATGTCCAACACATTGCAACGCCATAGACTATACAGTCCATGGAATTCTCTAGGCCGGAATACTGGAGTGGGTAGCCTTTCCCTTCTCCAGGGGATCTTCCCAACCCAGGGATCAAACCCAGGTCTCCCACATCACAGGCGAATTCTTCACCAGCTGAGCCACAGGGAAGCCCTGAGAGAGTTAAAGGAGGCACGATCAGGTAAGGGATGTGAGAGGTAAGAAAGAAGTAAAGAGGAAGACACCTGAATTTCTGGCTTATGTAATCGAATGACTGGTGATTCATTAATTGTGAGAATACTGGAATAGGATCAGATTTGGAGGAGGGGACCATGCATTTGAATTTGTGTTTGGACCTGCTGATTTTGAAGTGACTGAGACAGCCAGAGGGTGTCAGGCAAGTAGTTGGATGTATGGAAACGTAGATCTGTGAACCAACTGCATAGGGACGCAGTATAGGGAAGGTTCACCATTTTGCATAATTCATGTTTTGAATAATTAAAAGTTGTTAAGGATATTACTGGGGCAAATTGTATAGCTACAGGATTAGAGTCTCCTTAGAAACCTAAGCTCCCTGTCCTTTACTTTGGCTTTTAGCTTTAAATCTTTTACCAAAATTGATGCTACTTCCTAAATTTTATTTCTGTTTAATAGATGATTTATAGGTGAGAAGGCAAAGAAGCATCCTGAGATTAAGTATGTAAAATGTCTTTTCCAAAAGTGCTTTAGCTCTCTGAATAATTCATTCTGTTGGATCTTAAGGCCTATAAAATATTCACACTGTGAGTGCCCAGAAACCAGGTTTGTAGCAACCCAAGAAGAGAGCTTGTATTCTCCAGACTCGCTTGGCAAGATTTGAATCAACAGTAATCACACTGTCATTGTGGATCTCATTGGATGGCTTTCTTCTATTTCTGGGTGGTCACAGGGTTCCTGTAAATTGGGGCCCTTTCTCTTCCATCTTGTTTTTCTTGCTCTCTTCACCACAGGCAGTAGGATAGTAACTTTCTGCTCAAGAAACCAGAAATGAGAGGAATGCTGTGAATCTCTCTGGCGTAGGTACAGTGTAATGGTCACAAAATGGGTTTTGGAATCAGATGTGAGCTTCAGTGGAATCCTGGCTTTCCTTCTTGCTAGCTGTGTGACCTTGGGCCAGTTCTTCTCTAAACCTTTTTTTAGTAATACCATAGAATCTTAGTAATTGCCTTAGAGTATTTGTGAGGAGTCAGTGGAATAGTCTGTGCAAAGAGTTCCTCCGAGGATGGAGTGGAGCTGTCTGTAACCGATAAGCACCTTGTAACTAATAGCCAGTAGTAGTCGTAGAGGTGGGGAGATGTATGTTTTACTCTGTATGACTCTTACACGTTTAGTTTGACCGCCTTGTGAAGCTTGTGGGACTTTAGCTCCCCAGCCAGGGGTTGAGCCTGGGCCCTCGGCATTTGAAAGCACAGAGCCCTAAGCGCTGGACCACCAGCGAATTCCCATAGATTTTATTTCTGTCTCTTTTGAGTCAGTTGTCTGATTATGTAGACCTACTATCTTGGACAGTATTTAAATTTTGTTAATTTCCTGATTTGGGGGTGAGGGGGTAACAGTTTGTTTTTTTTTTTTTTAATAAATTGTAACGATTTAAAAAACATCTCAGTTGATTTCTCTGCCAGTTTGTTCACCTCCTGATGATGGGTGCCAAGTTTTATTCATCTTTGTTTTTCCCACAGTACCTTGCTTGTAAGGCATGTTCTGTAAGTACTCCATACATGTTCTAGAGGAGTTTTGTGCTGGTTAAGTCCCACTGTGTGTAGTCCGCTGTGATGCCTGGCACACAGTGATGCAAGGAAGGAAGGAAGGGAGTCTCAGATGAGCACTGAGTCAGTCCTCCGCCCTCTTCCGCGTTTCCTCCTCCAGATACGCTAGCTGCGCCCATGAGTTCAGCTACCACTTAATCACTGCAAACCTCCAGCCTCTTTTTCTGTCTTAAACCACTGTTCCTCTGTGCATGTCTTTGGCACCTCTCCACCTGCAGGCCCTTCATCATTTCAAGCCCATTATGCTCAAACTCTCCCATTCTCCCTTCCCTGTTTCGGTTAGTGGTGTCTTGCCAGGCATTGAGCACCCAAACGTAGTCATTCTTAGCTCTTGCTTGCTTGTGGATAATACCATGCTAGTATTTCTCAAACAAAACCCTTTTCTTTAGCCTGTACCAGTCTGGCCTCAGTTCATATCCTTATTCTCTTTCTGTCTAGAAGGTGTCTTTAACATATTCTTTCAGTCCCTTCTCCATACTCCTGCTCCCAGAATTATCTTTCAAATCACAGCACTGATCTTGTCTTCCCTGCTTACAAGCCTCTGGCAGTTCCCTAGTTCTCAAAGCAAGGGCCTACAGACTCCGAGCTGTGGGCCAGGCCTGGTCTGCTGCTTGCTTTGTAAATTAAGTATTATTGGAATACAGGCATATGCTCATTTGTCCACATAGTGTCTGTGCTGTATAACAGCAGAGATGCATAGTCCTGGCGGAGATGGTTTGGTCTGCAAAGCCAAAAATGTGCACTCTCTGGTTCTTTACAGAAGAAGTTGGCTAATCCCTGGCTTCGAGGGTAGAGGTCAGATTTGCATAGGCTGAAAAAGTCTTCTTGATCTTGTTCCATACAGGTTAATCACCACCACCACTCTTTGAAATACCATAAACTCTACCCTGTTTTCTTGTGTGCCTACATGATTTCACATATTTTATTCCTTCTTTTTCATCTATCACATTCCTATTGTTGCTTCAAAACTCAGCCAAGTTTATTTTTCCTTTATTAAACTTCCCTCAACTCTTCCTGGCAACTCTTCTGTAACACTGTTTTTATATTTCTATTATACCGCTTTTATGTTACAGCCCATAGGTTATGTATATTTATAGCACATTTACTCTTCTGACAATGTCCCCTAAATTCTTTACGTTGATTGTGGTAATCATTTTTGTATACACAGCACCTAACATCATTTGGCAACTAGTGCAAAGATAGATGAACAAACAGATGGTAGTATGAAAGTTTGGTCAAAGGAAAGAATTTTGAATTTTGGGACTTGGGTGTATATGGAAATTGTTCAGACCATGTTTATATATTATTCAAGTATTTGTTGTTTTCTCCTCTTGCCTTTTTCAGCTGTCCTTTGGTTTCCTAAACTAACTGTTTGGAAATGAAATTTTCACAATAGAATCATTTAAAATGCCCTCTAAAAAGGGCTCATTTCTGGGAATTCCCTGGTGGTCCAGTGGTTAGGATTCCGAGCTTCCACTTAAGGGGGCATAGGTTTGATCCCTGGTTGGGGAACTATGATCCTGTATGCGGCATGGCACAGGCAAAAAAACAAAAAAAGACTCATTTCTTTTTATAAAGAGTTACCTTTTAGGAGTGGCAATAATGACTGTCTAATGTCTGTCAAGGCTATGGTTTTTCCAGTGATCATGTATGGATGTGAGAGTTGGACTGTGAAGAAAGCTGAGTGCCGAAGAACTGATGCTTTTGAACTGCAGTGTTGGAGAAGACTCTTGAGAGTCCCTTGGACTGCAAGGAGATCCAGCCAGTCCATCCTAAAGGAGATCAGTCCTGGGTGTTCATTGGAAGGACCGATGCTAAAGCTGAATGACATCACCGACTTGATAGACATGAGTTTGAGTGAACTCCGGGAGTTGGTGATGGACAGGGAGGCCTGGTGTGCTGCGATTCATGGGGTCGCAGAGTCGGACACGACTGAGCGACTGAACTGAAATGAGCTGAACTGAATGTATTAGAAAACTTCCTTTAGTTCAGTTTAATAATCTTGTTTTTTAAAAATTGCTACCAGGGTCAGTTTTATGGGAGAACATACCGGTAATTTCCTTGACCTCAAAAAAGTTTGTTTATTAAACATAGTTATAGACATAGTACATCATATAAGAGGTTTCAACAGGCAAGAAGAATCAACAATTCATAGTTTTAATTACAGTGTTAATGTTAAAAATCACTTTGCATTAAAAAAATGTAATTCATGCTCAGTGCAGCAGACTTTGAAAATAGACTAAAAAACACACACATCTTATCATCATCCATATGTAAATGATATTACGGAAGTACTGGTGTTTGTCGTTCTAGCATTTTTACACATGTGTGTGTTTATACTGCTGATTCTTTTTTCTAAAAAGGAAATAATGCAATAGATAGTTTTAATAACCTGCTTTTTTCACTTAATCATTACCATTTACTCATGCCATTCTATGTTTTTCAGAAATAAATATAAAAAAAGTTTTTTTCACATGGCATGTGGGATATTAGCTCCCCAACTAGAGATGAAACCTGCACCCCCTGCATTGGAAGCATGGGGTCTCAACCACTGGACCACCAGGGAAGTCCCTCAAAAATACTTTTTTAAATGTCTGCATTAACGCCAAAGCCTTTGACTCTGTGGATCACAACAAACTGTGGAAAATTCTTCAAGAGACGGGAATACCAGACCACACCTGACCTGCCTCCTGAGAAATCTATATGCAGGTCAAGAAGCAACAGAACTAGACATAGAAAAACAGACTGGTTCCAAATTGGGAAAGCAGTACATCAAGGCTGTATATTGTTACCCTGTTTGTTTAACTTATATGCAGAGTACGTCATGTGAAATGTTGGGCTGGATGAAGCAAAAGCTGGAATCAACATTTCCAGGAAAAATATCAATAACTTCAGATATGCAGATGATGCCTCCCTTAGGGCAGAAAGCGAAGGAGAACTAAAGAGCCTTTTGATGAAAGTGAAAGAGGAGAGTGAAAAAGTTGGCTTAAAACTCAATATTCAGAAAATGAAGGTAAAGGCATCTG
>NW_011495041.1:1382212-1414057 GCF_000754665.1 Bison bison bison
AGCCATGTGTGGATGTGAGAGTGGACTATAAAGAAAGCTGAGCACCGAAGAATTGTTGCTTTTGAACTGTGGTGTTGGAGAAGACTCTTGAGAGTCCCTTGGACTGCAAGGACATCCAGCCAGTCCATCCTAAGGGAGATGATCAGTCCTGGGTGTTAATTGGAAGGACTGATATTGAAGCTGAAACTCTAATACTTTGGCCATCTGATGCGAAGAGTTGATTCATTTGAAAAGACCCTGATTCTGGGAAAGATTGAAGGCGGGAGGAGAAGGGGACAACAGAGGATGAGCTGGTTGGATGGCATCACCGACTCAATGGACATGAGTTTGGGTAAACTCCAGAAGTTGGTGATGGACAGGGAGGCCTGGCGTGCTGCGGTTCATGGGGTCGCAAAGAGTCGGACACGACTGAGTGACTGAACTGAACTGAACAGATGCCATTTTATATAAGGGACTTCAGTGTCCACAGATTTTAGTATCCAAGGGGAGTCCTGGAACCAAACCCCCTGTATATACCGAGGGATGACTGTATGTTTTCTGAAATGAATTTTAAGGAGACTATTTATTCGGCTGTGTCAGGTCTTAGTTGCAGTATGCGGGACCTTTCAGGATCTTTCACTGTGGGCGTGCTCCTTCGTTAGCTGTGGTTCCGCAGGCTTTGGGCCGAATGGGCTCAGTAGTTGCGGCGTGCAGACCTCGTTGCCCTGAGGCATGTGGGATCTTAGTTCCCCGACCAGGGATCAAACCCACATCTTTTGCATTGAAAGGTGGGTTCTTAACCCCTGGACCACTGGGTAAGTCTTGGGAAATGAATTTTACAATAAGAAGTACGACTTTTGTTTTAACCTTCAGACATTGTCTTAAATTCATGGTGACCTTCCCCTAAACTTGCTTTTTAACTAGTTAATGTTTAATCTTTGATAACAGTTCATCTCCATGTCTGCAGACTATCTTGATGAAACATACCCATAATGCATACAGAGTAAGTCTTTAGTGCAGCTAAAGCGTATCTAAATGATAAAATTAAAAAATAAAACTGCTTGTAGGTAAAATTTACATACTGTAAAACACACAGCTCTTAAGTGTACACTTCAGTAACTTTTGATAAATACATGTACCTGCATAATCAGTATCTCAACCAAGATATAGACCATTTCTATCACTCCCTCACAAAAAAAAGTTCCCCTGTAGTCAGTTCTCAGTCCCTGTAGGCGATCACTGTTTTGATTTCTGGGAACATTGGTTAGTTTTGTCTCTTAAGCTTCATTTAAATAGCATCATACAGTATATACTCTTTTGTGTCTGCCTTTTTTCACATAAATCAGGTTTCTGAGGTTTTTTTTCTGTGTGGTTATATGTATTATTCATCCTTTTTTGTCCCTGAATAATATTCCATTCTATGGATTGATCATAATTTGTTTATCCATTTGTTTTTCTGTTAAGCATTTAGGTTGTTTCAGTTTGGAACTAATATGAATAAACCTGCTCTAAACTTGCTTGTAAAAGTCTTTTTGTGTATGTGGACATATGTTTTTACTTCCCTTGGTAAATATTTAGAAATGGAATTGCTAGGTTATAGGATGGTTTATTTTTAACTTTGTAAGAAATTGCACTCAGAAATGTGTAAGATTTCCAATTGTTCTACCAGCAACAGTCAATATTTTTAAAAAATCTTAGCTCTTCTAGTGGATGTGATACTTCTTTAATTTGCATTTCCCTGATGACTAATGATATTGAATGCTTTTTAAGATGCTTTTGTTCATTGGATTTTAATTTAATTAATTTATTTTTGGCTACAGTGGGTCATTGTTGCTGTGTGAGGACTTTCTCTAGTTGCAGTGAGCGGTTAGTCAGGTATTTAAGAGAGTTTATATTGCAGTGTTTGGGGCTAGCTGTTGGCTGGGCCGCCACCTGGCACTAGACCAGAACACCTGTATGTGGTCTGCTCACAGTACCATGGCCTTGGATTTTTCATGAAGGAACCAGGACTCTGGTCTTAGTGTTCCTTACCTTGTATGATCTAGTCTGAGAAGTTACATGGCATCACTTTCTCTACTTTGTTGGTCAACCCACCTTTGCTGTGCTGTGCTGAGTCGCTCAGTCATGTCTGACTCTTTGCAACCCCCTGGACTGTAGCCCACCAGGCTTCTCTGCCCATGGGGATTCTCCAGGCAAGAATACTAGAGTGGGTTGCTGTGCCCTCCTCCATGGGATCTTCCCAATCCTGGGATCGAACCCAGGCAGGCAGATTCTTTAACATATGAGCTACAGGGGAAGCCTAAGAATACTGGAGTGGGTAGCCTGTTCCTTCTCCAGGGGATCTTCCTGACCCAGGAATTGAACCGGGGTCTCTTGCATTGCAGGTGGATTCTTTACCAGTTGAGCTACCAGGGAAGCCCTCAACCCACCTTTATCGTTGGCCTCAATTCAAAGGAAGGTACATAGATCCACCTCTCAATTGGAGAAGTGTCAGAGACTTTGCAGACACGTTTTAAAAACACCCTGCTCGTTTAACAGATACTGTTAGTAAGCGCCCTCTTGTGTCTTAGCAGTCTTAGGTACATCTCAATAGATACTCAGTGTAGTACTGAATTTTTCTTCTTACCTATAGGAGATAAAGACCCGAAGTAAGTTGTTCTTTAAAGCTTGAAGAAAGGAGTACAATATTTCACTTCTTAAAAATATTTCCTTACATGGATTTTTTTTTGTCTTTTTTTTTTTTTTTAAGAATATAGTATTTAATGAAAAATCCATGCTTCAGTGGTGAAAATGGCAGGCTTCCTAGATAATTTCCGTTGGCCGGAATGTGAGTGCATCGACTGGAGTGAGAGAAGAAATGCAGTGGCTTCTGTGGTTGCAGGTATATTGGTAAGTGGAAAGGCGTCGTTGGTGACATTTATGCCTCACCTTTCCCCCTGAAAATTGATCACGATTCCTTTGCACTATGAATAACCAAGATAATACAGTTTTTGTAGGCAGTAGTTTTTTCCTTCCTTTTTTGCTTTAATATTTATTTATTTAGTTTCTGGCCGTGCTGGGTTTTCGTTGCTGCGTGCAAGCCTTCTCTAGTTGCAGCACCCGTGCTTCTCACTGCCGTGACGTCTCTCCTTGAGGAGCACAGACTCTAGGGCACGTGGGCTTCTGCCGTTGCTGCTCAGGGGCTCCAGTGCTCGGGCTCAGTAGTTGTGGTGCGTGGGCTTAGTGCTCCTCTGCATGTGGGATCCTCACGGACCAGGGATTGAACCCGTGATCCTTGCACTGGCAGGCAGATTCTTAACTGCTAGATCACCAGGGAAGTTTTTTGTTTTTTTTTTTTAAACGCTTTTTACTAAATATATCAAACATACAGACAAAAATAGAATGGTATAAAGAGTCCCTTCTCACCCCCTGTACTTAATCTTTGAGCTTCAAAAAAATTAAATCATGGACTTCTCTCATGGGCCAGTGGTTAAGACTCCACGATTCCACTGCAGGGAGTATGAGCTCCATCCCTCCTCAGGGGACTAAGATCCCACATGCCGCAATGAAAGTGAAAGTGAAGTTGCTCAGTTGTGTCCAACGCTTTGGGAACCCATGGACTGTAGCCTGCCAGGCTCCCCTGTCCATGGGACTCTCCCATTTCCTTCTCCAGGAGATCTTCCCAACCCAGGGATCGAACCTTGGTCTTCTGCATTGCAGGCGGATTCTTTACCCTCTGAGCCACTAGGGAAGCCACAGGGCACAGCGCCAACCCCCCCCCCCCAAAAAAAAATCAGATCGTGGCCAATCTTGTGATGGAAATCAAGCATTCCCAGGTCCCACTGAATAAGATACTTGCTGTATTTTACACGTCATTCCAGAGCTTCTTTATGATACTGGCATACTCCATCATGAAGTTTTGCATTAATTTTCTTGGTCTGAAGACTGTTGTTATAAAACTTTTCATTTTGAAGCTAAATGTATTCTGGTGCCTCCAAGGCCTGGAATGAGTTACATTCCCTTTGGGGAGCTCATCATTGAAACCACAACCACCTTGAGCTGGGACCAGAAAGATCTGTTACACTTAATGTAAATTTCTCTTTTTCAGTGTATAGGTCTACACCTGAAGTCCAATAGAAAAAAAAATAAGTAGGACAAGAACTAAAGATAACTGTGAAGCAGTATGCATGCAGAAGTCTTTTAGGTGTTTCTAAGTTTTTCTTGCTCTCTAGGGTCATCTCTCCTGCACTTAATTTGCCTATGAAATTCCTTAGTAACTTTTCTACTTTGTCTGTTCAGCCTAGTTTACATAGAAACTTTACATTTTCCAAACTCATATTTAATCAGTTTACAGTATTTAATCAAATTGCCTATTAATTAAAATCATAGCAAGCTTAGATGTTTTCTTGGAGACGTGGCAACTCATTTGTGGAAACGAAAGTGTTTGGTCACATTAAAAAGGAATGTCCGAGTGCTTTTTAATATGAACAAGAGAGTGAAACCAGGTAATCAGGGAACTGGTTAGTTAAGAGAGCTTTGGTTGTGTATAATTTTATGGTGCATTTATGGTGTATTTTATGGTTGTATATAAATTTATGGTGAAAGAAGCAGATAATTCATTCCTAGATAATAAATTTTTCATCTTACACTGAGAGCAGGACATCAGAATCTTACACCGATTTGATTAGTTGGATTTATCTCATCACTATAAAGAAGTAAATAAGGGATTCTTATTTTTTATATTTCAGCATCTAAAACTCCAAGTAGACATATTTCATTGTATGTTTCAATTATATGGCCCATAGAAAACGTGAAATGTTAAGGAACACGTAAACCAAAGTGTTAGTGTTAGTGCTGTTTTAACGACATGGGCTCTTTCTCCTTCCCAAGTTTTTTACCGGTTGGTGGATTATGATTGATGCAGCTGTAGTGTATCCGAAGCCAGAGCAGCTGAACCATGCCTTTCACACATGTGGTGTGTTTTCCACATTGGCTTTCTTCATGTAAGTATGAGGTAACTCTCAACTCAAGATTATTTTTCTAAAAACTTTTTTTTCTCAAAAGTTTAATGCTATCTGGAATAACTTCGATTGAGTCTTTAACATGATAGATATATATGTGCGTATATCTATATTCCCATTTTATTAAAATTTTTAAAAATCAAGAATGACTGTTGAATTTGGTCAGATAATCTTTTTATCCTCTATAATGATTCAGCATGTGATTTTCGATCTTATATTTGTTAAACTGACAAATTACTATGTTTTATAGATCTTAAGACTATTTTTTGTATTTTAACATCTCTGAATATCAGCATGCTTCTCATAGTCATTGGTATCTTATAATTCATAATTTTTTTCCTTGGCAGCATGAAAAATAATGGTGCATCTTAAAAATCATTGGCATTTTAGATTTAATCAAGTTTGTACATTTGTAGATTTTTTTAGGAGGGGAGTAATCCTTGAATATTCTCATATATTCATCTTTTACCATGGAATATTATTTAAATGTATTATTGACTATATTTGCTAGTATTTGGGGGAGGACAGGATTAACCTTTAAATTAAGAGATTGATCTATGGCTTTTCTATTAAATCATTTTCAGGTTTAGCCATTCTGTCACTTCCTAAAAGTTTAGAAGTTTTTCATGGATGTCTTTTAATAATTTAAAAACTAGGTTAAACATAAGATTGTATAATTTTATTATAGTCAGGAGCTTTAAAAACGTTTAAATTTGTAGAAGATGGATCTACTTATATTCATTCAGGATGCTAAGTAAAGACAATTCCTGCTACAAATGAACCTGCTCTGACAAAAGTGGAAAGAGAAGCTGAATAAAGTGAGCCTATTTATTATACGTAAACCACATGTTCTCTGAATTTGAGAAATGGATGAGAGAAAGACACTTGACTTTTAACACAAAGAGAAACTTTTGAGCTCTTGGTTATAGTGAGAGCCTTAAAATGGGGTCACACACAGCAGGCCACTCATGTAAAATAGGCAAGGAAATCAGAAAACCGAAGTCTCTTTCATAATCTCTGGAGGCACGTGATAGTAATCCCTGAAAATTAAATCTTTTCTGGGTGTATTTTAGTAAAGTAAGACTACTGTAATATTTCTATCCATTAGGACATTTAAGTTAAAAGATACATTCAGTTATTTAGATGTTGACTTTAGTTAGAAAATGTTTCTCTTCTAAATGACTTGTGAAAAAGATATACCCTTCTAAATATCTGTGACTCTCTTAGCAGCCTGAAAGCTTATTGGATGATTTTGTATTGTTCTAGGATAAACGCTGTGTCCAACGCTCAGGTGAGAGGTGACAGCTATGAGAGCGGCTGTTTAGGAAGAACAGGTAAGGCCCTTTTGAGTGGTTACTGTATGCTAGTGAAAGAGGGATTTATCAGTAGAAAAAACAAAGCCTCTTGTGAGTCTTTATTTAGGGATGGTAATGATTATGTAGAATTTTTAATGTTTTGCTTTATTAAAAGTTTAAAAGTTTTTGTTATTTAAAACTTTAAGAAAGTTAAAGTTACTGGTTTTTGACATGTTATATTGCCCATAGTATATAGATAAAATATACCACTCAGAATCAGTGGATCTTGACTCCAGGTTATTCTTCCTATACTAATGATGGATTTATTCTTATCCCAAATATTGACCAATAATATTACTTACAATATAGCTGATTGTGAATATCTAACACCAAAGTACGAACACATTAAGAGATCAAACTTAGGGCTACAGTGTGTTTCACATTTAGTTCTGATCACCTGAATAACCAACCCATAGACTACAACAAAAGTGTCTAGAACAATCATGCTGTCTACATACACATTTTTTTGTTTGAAATCTTTTGATTTGTCATCCAATAGTATTTTTTTTTATTCCGACTATAACACATTCTATTAGAATCCAGGGGTTTGTTTCCAGTGGAATTTTCTTGCTGTATATGAACAGTACAGGACTAGACATCCTGTTTCTAGCCTTTAAGGATGAGGGAGGGTAACTTGTAATTATAGTCAGAAATTGGGAATACGTGGGAAAGGAATTTTGAACGATGATTAGGAATAATAGCAAGCACTTGCAGAATTCAGTTGAGTTCAGTTGCTCAGTCATGTCCGTCTCTTTGCGACCCCATGGACTATAGCACACCAGGCTTCCCTGTCCAATACCAGCTCCAGGAGTTTGCTCAAACTCATGTCCATCAAGTCGGTGATGCCATCCAACCATCTCATCCTCATCCTCCTGCCTTTAATCTCTTAACATCAGGATCTTTTCCAAGGAGTCAGTTCTTTGCATCAGGTGGCCAAAGTATTGGAGTTTCAGCTTCAGCATCAGTCCTTCCAGTAAATATTCAGGACCCATTTCCTTTAGGATGGACTGGTTGGATCTTCTTGCAGTCCAAGGGACTCTCAAGAGTCTTCTCCAGTACCACAGTTCAAAAGAATCAAATCTTCAGCACTGCTGATTTCTTTATAGTCCAACTCTCACACCCATACATGACTACTGGAAAAACAATAGCTTTGACTAGACGGACTTCTGTGGACAAAATAATGTCTCTGCTTTTTAATATGTTGTCTAGGTTGGTCATAACTTTTCTTCCAAGGAGTAAGCGTCTTTTAATTTCGTGGCTGCAGTCACCATCTGCAATGATTTTTCAGCCCAAGAAAATAAAGTCTGTCACTGTTTCCACTGTTTCCCCATCTATTTGCTGTGAAGTGATGGGACCAGATGTCATGACCTTTGTTTTTGGAATGTTGAGTTTTTTTTTTTTTTTGAAAATCTTTTGAACTTTAATGGTAAAGAAAATATAATACATTGAAACATTTGCAATGTAAATAAAACACTGCTTAGAATGAATGTTGAGCTTTAAGCCAACTTTTTCACTCTCCACTTTGACTTTCATCTAGAGTCTCTTTAGTTCTTCTTCGCTTTCTACCATAAGGGTGGTGTCATCTGCATATCTGAGGTTATTGATATTTTTCCTGGCAGTCTTGATTCCAGCTTTTGCTTCATCCAGCTGGCATTTTACATGATGTACTCTTCATATAAGTTAAACAAGCAGGGTGACAATATACAGCCTTGACATACTCCTTTCTCGATTTGAAACCAGTCTGTTTTTCCATGTCCAGTTCCAACTGTTGCTTCCTGACTTGCGTACAAATTTCACAGGAGGCAGGTCAGGCGGTCTGGTATTCCCATCTCTTGAAGAATTTACCACAGTTCGTTGTGATCCACACAGTCAAAGGCTTTTGGCGTAGTCAATAAAGCAGAAGTAGATGTTTTTCTAGAACTCTTGCTTTCTCAATGATCCAATGGATGTTGGCAATTTGATCTCTGGTTCCTCTGCCTTTTCTAAAGCCAGTTTGACATCTGGAAGTTCATGGTTCACATACTGTTGAAGCCTGGCTTGGAGAATTTTGAGCATTACTTTGCTAGCATGTGAGATGAATGCAATTGTGCAGTAGTTTGAACATTCTCTGGCATTGCCTTTCTTTGGGACTGGAATGAAAACTGACCTATTCCAGTCCTGTGGCCACTGCAGAATTTTCAAATTTGCTGGCATATTGAGTGTAGCACTTTCACAGCATCATCTTTTAGGATTTGAAATAGCTCAACTGGAATTCCATTACCTCCACTAGCTTTGTTCGTAGTGATGCTTCCTAAGGCCCACTTGACTTCACGTTCTAGGATGTCTGGCTCTGGGTGAGTGATCACACCATCATGGTTATCTAGGTCATGAGGTCATGAAGATATTTTTTGTATAGTTCTTCCATGTATTCTTGCCTCCTCTTCTTAATATCTTCTGCTTCTGTTAGGTCCATACCATTTCTGTCCTTTATCGAGCCCATCTTTGTATGAAATGTTCCCTTGGTATCTCTAATTTTCATGAAGAGAGCTCTAGTCTTTTCCATTCTGTTGTTTTCTTCTATTTCTTTGCATTGATCACTGAGGAAGGCTTTCTTATCTCTCCTTGCTATTCTTTGAAACTCTGCATTCAAATGAGTATATCTTTCCTTTTCTCCTTTGCCTTTCGTGTCTCTTCTTTTCTCAGCTATTTGTAAGGCCTCCTCAGACAACCATTTTGCCTTTTTGCATTTCTTTTTCTTGGGGATGGTCTTGATCACTGCCTCCTGTACAATGTCACCAACCTCCATAGTTCTTCAAACACTCTGTCTATCAGATCTAACCCCTTGAATCTATTTGTCACTTCCATTGTATAATTGTAAGGGATTTGATTTCGGTCTTTCCTAAATCGTCTAGTTGTTTTCCTCACTTTCTTCAATTTAAGCCTGAATTTGGCAATAAGGTGTTCATGATCTGAGCCCCAGTCAGCTTCTGGTCTTGTTTTTGCTGATTGCATAGAGCTTCTCCATCTTTGGTTGCAAAGAATATAGTCAGTCTGATTTCTATATTGACCATCTGGTGATGTCCATGTGTAGAGTCTTCTCTTGTGTTGTTGGAAGAGGGTGTTTGCTATGACCAGTGCATTCTCTTGGTAAAACTCTATTAGCCTTTGCCCTGCTTCATTTTGTACTCCAAGGCCAAATTTGCTTGTTACTCCAGGTATCTCTTGACTTCCTACTTTTGCATTCCAGTCCCCTGTGATGAAAAGGACATCTTTTTTTGGTGTTAGTTCTAGAAGGTCTTGTAGGTCTTCATAGAACCATTCAACTTCAGCTTCTTCAGCATTAGTGGTTGGGGCATAGACTTGGATTACTGTGATATTGAATGGTTTGCCTTGGAAACGAACAGAGATCATTCTGTCGATTTTGAGATTGCATCCAAGTACTACATTTCTGACTCTTGTTGACTATGAGGGCTACTCCATTTCTTCTAAGGGATCCTTGCCTACAGTAGTAGATATAAATTCGCCCATTGCAGTCCATTTTAGTTCACTGATTCCTAAAATGTCAATGTTCACTCTTGCCATCTCCTGTTTGGCCACTTCCAATTTACCTTGACTCATGGACCTAACATTCCATGTTCCTAAGCAATATTGTTCTTTATAGCATTGGACTTTACTTCCATTGCCAGTCCCATCTACAACTGGGTGTTGTTTTTGCTTTGGCTCCGTCTCTTCATTCTTTCTGGAGTTATTTCTCCATTGATCTCCAGTAGCATTTTGGGTACCTACTGACCTAGGGAGTTCATCTTTCAGGGTCATATCTTTTTGCCTTTTCATAGTGTTCATGGGATTCTCAAGGCATGAATACTGAAGTGATTTGCCATTCCCTTCTTGTAGAATACTTTGTGTGTACCAAAGACTAGCCTGAATTCTCTACATATATTAACTCAGTTAATTTTGCAATAGTCCTTGGAGCTAAGCGATCTTGTCCTCAATTTTAGGTGAAGGAACTAAGGCACAGAGCTCAAGTAACTTGTCCAAAGTCAGAAAGCAAGTGTGGTGGGGCCAGGATTTACACACTGACAGGCTGGTTTCAGAGCCTACGCTTTTAGCCACTGTGTCATGCTTGTATCCAGTCGAGAACCGTTTAGTCTCCTTGTCTGTTACCATTACTCAGTGTAATTGAAGATAATTTTATATGAAATATAAAGTTCAGTTTAAGGTGTACAACTTGAATTTTGACAAATGTACGCAGTGTGTAACTACACCTGCAGTCATAGTGTAGAATACTTCCATTACTCCAGAAAGTTTAACCCCCTTTCCCCTACCTGGCCACCACTGATCTGCCTCCTGTCAATGTAGTTTTGCCCTTTCTAGAATCTCATGTACCCACTGAATGACTCCCACTTTCCCTCTTCAGCCCCTGGCAACCACTACTGTACTGTCTGTTTCTATGAGCTCGACTGTCTTAGATACCTCACATGAGGGCATGGGGCTGGAAGAAGGAAATCCTGCCGTATGTGACAATAGGGATGAACCTGGAGGACGTGATGCTAAGTGAACTGAGCCAGTTACAGGGGGACAAATAAGCTTTCTTTTACACCTGATGCTTTAAATGCTGATGCAGATTTTATAATTTCACTTGCATTGTGATCCTTGAAGAATTGGAGAGGCTGGAGATAGTGACAAATGACAGACAAACCTAAGTTAAAAGTGCATTGCGGGGCTTCCCTGGTGGCTCTGTGGTAAAGCATTCACTGCCAGTGCAGGGGACACAGGTTCGATCCCTGACCTGGGAGGATCCCACATGCCATGGAGCTCCTAAGCCCGTGAGCTGCAGCTATTGAGCCGCTGCTCTAGAGCCACGAGCCACAACTACTGAAGCCCATGCACCCTAGAGCCCGAGCTCCGCAGCAAGAGCAGCCACCACGGTGAGAAGCCCCCACACTGCAACTAGGGAGTAGCCCCCACTCGCAACTAGGAAAAGCCCACAGAGCAACAAAGACCCAGCACAACCAAAAATAAAAATAAATAAAAATTATTTTAAAAAGTGCATTGTGTGTGTTTGTGTGTACATGCTCACTTGCGTGTCTTGTGCCCCAGCTTCGGCAAGTAGTGTCAGAAATGAGTGAGAATGAAGAATAAAAGCATGTATTAGCAAGTGAAAATGTTGTGCATAGAGCGCACATTTATTTATTTGATCATTAAAAATATATTCCACAGACATTGCTGTGGATTATGTTACTATTATCTATTTTGTATAGAAAATTGTGCTGTAACTTACCCAAAGCTTTTTAGCTTAAAGGTAGAACTTGTATTTGTCTTGGGTCTGTCTGGTTCCAAAGCCTGTACTTTTTACTCTTAGTGACTATTACATTTTATTCCATGATTATTCTCTACTCAGTTAAAGTTCATAGTACAGTTTATACATGGTGCCTTTAGTGCAAGTTCTGTCTAGTACTTCAAAAAATAAGGGCAGACTGTCTTATAGGCATGCTCAGTTATTGCCACCCTTTCATACTATTTTAACAGTTTATTTGTAATTTATTCCTATTTAATTCCCAGAGTAACTTGCAGGAGAGTGTTATCAAAGTAATAAATATACAACAAATGGGAATGTTAAATAAGAAGGAACAGGAACCCCAGGTAGAAAGGAGATCTTGTACTTAGAATCTAGGACAAGATGGATACTCTTATTAATTGTTTATTAACCTGACTCTGAGCTTCCTTGTAGTCAAAGCAAAAAAGGGAAAATACTAGTTTTTTATTTTTTGTTAAACAAAAGCATACTCATTTTTTAAGGGAAGTTTTTTTTTTCTTGTTCTATCAGAAGAGTTTTGAGTGGTCACATATAAAGGACACGAAGGAAAATAATTACAAGGAGTTTTGGTAGTTCCTTTTCATTTATTTTAGAAAAAAGCTGTGATTGAATTTGGAAGATGTCTTTCTCCAAGGAGCTAAACATTACTGTATATTTCTGGAGATCTGCTTAGTGTTATGATAAAACTGAGATAATCTGGAGACCCGTTTTTTTCAAACATCAGCTATTCCAGCCATGCTGAGCTTTGAGCTTGCTGCTTATCTGGTGTCCAAAATATATGAATTTCTGTTCACTTAGTAACAGAATATCTGCAATGAAGGCAAGTTTAGCTATTATGGAAATCAACTTGGGTTTTATTTTCATTCCAGTGGAGCTTTATTCAAACCCTTCCACAGGGTGACAGGCTGTCAATATACCTGTGATCAGGGTCTGGCACAAATGCTAACTTGCTTTCCAATAAGTGTGTTGAATCTACTCACGTGTCCAGATGTTCACTGTATTGAGATTCTGTGTTGTATAAATTCAAAAATTCTACATAGTGAGGGGTTGAAGAGATGCTTTTGTCCTTGAACTTTTCAAGGATACGTGGCACAAGTTGCCACCTCAGCCATAAGAGAGACTGATATATGGCTGCTGTTAGTACCATATCGAGTAGTAACATGATATTAATACTGATGAAGAGGGGACATATGGTCTTTATTCATTTGCAGTCTCTCTTTCCTGTATGGTAATGGCTGTCTGAAATACATTTGTTACTTCTAATAGAACAATTACTTTGATTATATATAAGAGGATAACTTTTCAGTTAGGGTTCAATTAATCAGTTTGGTTAAGTAGGCAGACTTATGAAGCCTGCCTACTTTAATTTACTCAGCTGTTAGTTTTTTTAGCCAGTAGAACGGCAACTTACCCTTTTTCCCTTCCCAAGTATTGCTTTACCCTTTTTAGTTTTATTTTTTTAAATCTTCATTCAGTTAATTATTAAAGCAGGTGTATATAAATATGTGACTATCTTTGATAGGCATAGTGTATATTAAGTTGTGTGTTCTAGTGTTATGTATTACTGAGACATAGAACTGCGGAAATGAGCAAGTCATGAAGCCTGCTTTTCACACAGGTGCTCGAGTTTGGCTCTTCATTGGTTTCATGTTGATGTTTGGGTCACTGATTGCTTCTATGTGGATTCTCTTTGGTGCCTATGTTACCCAGAGTAAGTATTTATTCCTCTTTTCTTTCGTAGGAGAGATTCAGATATGTCTTTTCTATGTGGCTTAATCTGTTATCTTCTCATGGAGTAAAATTTAGTGTAATTACTCAGCTTCAAGCTAAGACTCTGTGTAAAAATAAAAGTTGTTTAATGTAACTTTCTTGTGGGGTCATCGAGTGCAGTAGGGTAGGCTCGCTGGGAAATCCAAGCCACTGACAAGACCAGGCAACTCTCAGCCGTCTCTCGAGGTTCTCATTCCTTTCTTACCCTAAGCAGCCAGGCTCTGCACTAGAGGCCTTTTACTGAGGGTCATGGTCTTAAAGTGGGAACCCTGCACAGGGCTACAGCCCCTTATACACAACTTGAAAATCCATGAAGTGCTGAAGGTCAAGAAATTCATAACCAGCTTGGCAGCAAAACCTGACTTAAATTGACCTGGGGCTCATTATTATCTTTATTTGCTTTAATAAGCATTCAAATGTTTTATTATGGGAGGGAATATGGTTGTGTGATTGTGGGATACTGGTCCAAACCCAGTTGCAGGTGCTATGTAATATGCCCTGTGTTATCATTCTTAAATCTGAAAAATTCTGAGTTCTAAAACATGTCTGGCCCCAAGGATTTCAAGATAAGGTGTTATGGACACCAGTATCTTTCTGTCCACTGATACATCTCCTCTCCAACCCCAGTCTCTAATTTTTCATTCATAGGTACAAGGGGAGTCTTTTAAGTGCAGGATTGAAGACGTGTGTAGCGTTCATGTAGAAACTGTTGATGCAATGGAGCAAGCTCTTAGTACACTGTTCTGAGTCTTAGGACTGTTCAGTCACCACAGCTTTTCATCAGGGAGGCGATGAGAGGTTTTGAAAAGCAGGACCCAGTTGTACCCTGTACTCCTGGAAGCATCAGAAGAACCTTTAACTGGCTCTCCCCCTTCACTCCAAAGATAGGATCAGTTTCAGATAACACTTGATTCATCATCTGATGCCTCTGTCTTTGGAATCTCTTTGTCACTCTGCTTAACTGTCACATCTCCTTTTCCTGACCCCCAGCTGACCTTTTAATGTAGTGATAGGATCCCTTAAGTATCATAGGTTGATCAGTATTAGATTTTGGAATACCTTCATCTCTCATTTTGTGCAAAATTAATAGGTGTAAGAGGTCAGTGGTTGACTAATGTTTAAATAATACCACTCACCAAATGTATCTAAAATGTGTTATTTTAGTTAATTAAAAATACTATGGAGCTTGCAGTTGTTGGGCTGTACCATGTAGCATATGTTGGCCTGTTCCATGTAGCATGCGCAATCTTCCTTCCCCCACCAGTCGAAGTGCAGGATCCTAACCACTGGACCGCCAGGGAATTCCCTTTAGTGGTTGTATCTTAATCTTTAAAGATCCAGTATATATTGAGACATTTCTTGATTATGGATTTTCATATTCCTTTTCATATTCATATTCATTTTCATATTCCTACAGCACTGCTTATTACATATACTTAAAGTGTTTTGGCCAAACCACACAGCCTGTAGGATCTTAGTTCCCTGACCAGGGATTGAACCCGCACTCCCTGCAGTGGAAGCTCAGAGTCTTAACCACTGGACCACCGAGGAATTCCCTATGTCTACATGTTAGTTTGCAAACTGAACATGCATTTACTTCAGAGAGCATTTCTAACACGTAGTTCACATCTTTTAGTGTACAGGTTTCCTGGAACTGTTACTGATAGTAGCAGCTGACAGTCACACAGTGCTTCATGAGCAAGCAGTGTCATGAGAGCTGTGCGCAGTCTACACCTCTCACACTCTGTGCAGTAGCTGTGCTTACAATGTCCATTTTACAGATGAGGAAAGTAAGGAATAATGGGTTAAATAATTTGCCCATAATTATGCATTTAGTCAGTGGTAGAGTTGGGATTCAGATCCCAGGGTACGGCTCAAACTTGGAGCTTTTAACCATGTAGCTGTATTGTTTGCTGTGATTTCAAAGGCTACAAACTGAATATTTCTTCATCCTACCTAGTATTTTTAATCAACATTGATTGTTTTATAAAAGTTAATATCCACAAAAATTTGAATCATTTCCAATGTTTTCTTTTTCCTTCTTAGAAAGAGAGTGACTCTTTTCTCCAGGAGAATATGATGATGAATTCTAATGATTCTTTTTGCATATGTGTCAGATTTATGAAATAAAACCCTTAAATTCATGAAGGAAAATGAGCTGAACAGACTGTTAGATCATCAGAAATGTAATTTGCCTCTTTCTAACATTGCATATTCTAACGTTGTGTATTTCTATCACTGTGTACTTCTAACATTGTGTGTTTCTGACAATTGTGTATTTATTGGCCATGGGACGTGACGGATGAGCTGCTGCTTCCTCAGCAGTTCAGATGTAGCTGAAACCATAGCAAATACTTAAGTCAAAAAGAAAATCTAGTAAATTCTTTGTCTTTTATCCAGAATGAAAGTAATCTTTTGTTTTAAGAGAATAAGATTGGCATTTTCTTACTTCAGTTTTGTTGTAGATTTCTTTTTTCTTTTCTTTTTTTGGCTGTACCATGTGGCTTGTGGGATCTTAGTTCCATGAACTGATTGAACCCTGAAATTGAGCCCCAAGAGCGAAAGCACAGAGTCCTCGCCACTGGACTGCCAGGGGATTCCCTCATTGTGGATTGCTTGGAGTTAATGAATAATAGTAGTTATTTTATAATATACAGAGCATTATAAATGTCACAAATACTTTGTTGTTGACCTTTGCCTTTTGTAATCTTATGATCTGTTTCACTTTGTATGTGCAGATACTGATGTTTATCCAGGACTAGCTGTGTTTTTTCAAAATGCACTTATATTTTTTAGGTAAGTTGCCTAATTTTTAAACTATACGTGTATACCATTTACAGAAACATCATCTTTATTATAAGAGCAGCATATGCAATGAAACATGGATAAATCTACAGTGTATAAAACTTATTTTAAAACGTGAAAGTTCTACTATTGCATAAAAGCATACATAAACCACTTAATTAGGGGCCCTGCTATATGCCAAGACCTAAGCTGGATGCTTTATGTATGTTAACTTTTTAAATTCCCGTGTAATTGTCTTAAGTATGTGAACCAGATGGTGCTCCTATTTTATCAATGAGAAAATAAGACTCAGAGGCTTACTTAAGTTCACTTAATAAGCAAATGCAGAACAGAGATTTGGACCCACCAGACTGCTGTTGCCATAGGCTGTGTTTTGTTAAGAAGCCATATCATGCACCTTCAGTTAAAAAAAAAAAATTAGAATTAATACATAATATGCATGTCATATACAAAACCTGATTGGGGAATTAAACTTTTTTTTTAAGTTTTTAAAGATAACTTTAAGTAAAATAATAAAATGATCAGAAGTGCTTTTTAGGGGTAATCTTCTATAAAGCTTCCAAAATGAAGCCTGTATCCTTTGCTTTTTGAGATGAAAATGTCTTTTAGTGTAAAGATAGGTAGGTACTTTGGGCATCATTTATAAAATTACACCCCTTACCCTACTCCTCACTCACTGAAGCATTAAGATCTAAGTGTTGAAGAAGTTTGTTTTTGTCATTGGTTTTAAGGAGTTGGATTATGGAGGGCTATGGTGTCGTTTTCTTCATATTTCTTCTGTTTGGGGTTCACTGAGTTTCTTGGATCTGTGGATTTATAGTTTTCACCATACTTGGAATCTTTTCAGACAGTATTTCCTCAGATCTTTTTTTCTGTCCACCCTTCCCTCCTGGGTTCCAGCTATACACGTAGTAGGCTGCTAGATGTTGTTCCACAGCTCACTGGTGCTTCGTTCTTTGCGTGCTTTTTTCCTACCTCTCCACCACCGCTCTTCTGCCCACCAAGTGTTCTTCTCTTTTCTTGTTTTCTCTCTGTGTTTCATTTGGGTTAGTTTCCAGTGTTATATCTTTAAATTCACTGATGTCTGCTTCCATCACATCTAATCTATTACTCCCATCCAGTGTGCTTTTCATCTCAGATATTGTATTTTTCATCTCTGTTAACTTGATTTGGGCATTTATTTTTTTCACCATTTCCACGTCTCTCCCTAACATGCTTATGCTTTTCCTCTGTCTTCTTGAACATAAGAAGTATGTTTATAACTATTTCAATGTCCTTGTCTAATTGTATCAATTCTCAGTCTGTTTCTGTTGATTACTTTTGTTTCCTTTTTTCATTCTGGGTCTGAAGCTCTGTTTGCTCTTTGCTGGTAGCTGACTGGGAGCTGGACTTTTGGGTGTTCCTTTAAATGTTTTTGAGCTTTGTTCTGAATGCAGCTCAGTCATTTGGAAACGCGTTGATCCTTTGGATCTTGCTTTTAAGCTTTGTTAGGCAGGCCCAGAGCAGCTCTAGGGCCCCCTTGCTAAGGCAGAGAGCACTTCTCAGTGTTCTTCCTGATGCCGCATGTGTTCTGAGGTGTTCACTCTGCTATGAGATTGTGAGGTATTCCCAGCCCTTTGGGAGCTCTGGGAATGGTTCTTTCCAATGTTTCCTTCCCTTTTCTTGGGTAGTTTCCACACACGCATCTACTGTCAGTACTCGGCAGAAGCCCATGGGACCCTACCCTCTAGCTCTCTGTCCTCCACCTTGAACACTCTGGCTGCTCAGCCTCCCGGAACTCTCGACACTGTCTCGACTCTGCTCACCTCAGGAGACCCCTGTGCCTGGGCTCCCTCTTACTGCACCGCGGCTGGGGCACTCTTGGTTGTGAAAGACGTGTGACTGTTTCTGCGTCTTGTGACTGTATTTCTTGGCACATGACTGACACCCTTCTGGGAATACATTGAATTTGCACAAAGATGTCTTAGGCACTGTTTCGAGATCAAATTTAAATTCAGATTCAGCCCTTTGCAGGGGCAGATGAGCCTGTGTAAATGACAGTTGGTTGAACAGAAACCTTGTGTGTGTAAAGGCCTGTGCTCAACGTGGGCAGTGGCTGCTGCACCAGCTGTGTGCTCCGCCCAGAGGCCAGCAAGTTACGCAGCCAGCCACGCTTCCCGTGTGCCAGGCCTTTTCTGAGTGCAGAGGGCAGCTCCTCCTCCTCCTCTGTTTGCTGTGCCTGCTGGTCCGCCACGCCCTGGCCACTCACCGTTGAAGTTTCTTAAGGTTCTGCTCTAGGCCTCTTCTCGACTCCTTCCCTCTCTCGATGAGGTCCTTTTTGCTGGGGACTTCAGTTAGTACCTGTGTGCCAGGGAGCCACAGATGTCTGTCTCTGTGTCTAAACCATGTATTGGATTCTTACTTATCCCTTCCTGAGTGGCTGATGTTTCAAATCTAACACAGCCAGTGTACCCAGAGCTCAAACTCCTGGTCCCAGAGTGTGTTATCTTTCTGGCCTTTCCTTCTTCCCCTCATGCCTTGCTGAGGTAATTATTTCTTCCTTTCCTCTCTCTCCTCCTCCCTTCCTTCCTCCTCTCCTCCCTGCCTCCCCCCAGGTCTTCAGGGCTGTGGCAGCTTTTCTCTAGTTGTGGAGAGTGGGGGCTGCTCTTGCTGGTGGTGTGTGGGCTTCTCACTGCGGTGGCCGCTTCTGTTGCAGGGTGTGAGCTCTAGGTGCGTGGGCTCAGTAGTTGTGGCGCATACGCTTAGATGCCCCGTGGCATATGGGATCTTCCCAAACTGGGGATCGAACCCATGTTGCTGCATTACCAGGTGGATTCTTAACCACTGGACCACCCCGGAAGTCCCACACTCCCTTTCTTTTAGATCTCAGTTCAGTCATCACTTCCTTAGGAAAACCTTGACCTCTAACTAGGTCTGATCCTTGTATTTCTCTCTCTTGGTCCCATGGGTATCACTGAGTTGGGATTTGGTTTTCTCCCACTGGTGAGCACATTTGTCTAGTTTTGGCTCACAGTCCCATTCCCAGTGCTTAGCCAGGTGCCTCATGCCCAGCCAGCACTCTGTACAGTAACTTTCTGTAAATGAATGAAGAATTGCGTCATGGTCTGTTTTAGGATGCTTCAGTTTTTGTAGCTCAGATATTGTAGAACCCTAGAGATGTGAATGACCTTATTGCTGGCCACGATGAGAAATGTGCTCTTTCCTTTACTGGTGTCCTATCCAGTAACTTCAGGCTTTAAGAAGATATTAAACTCAGCCATGAGGTCCACAGACTGCTTTATAAAACAAGCAAATTCAGACCAACAGCACCACAGTCTTTAATTTTAGAAGCTGATAGAAAGGATCAGTGAGGTACCCATCAAAGCATATTTAGAAAATGAATTCTCTATTGTGTTTCTATGTGATTTTACCTCACGATTTATTTTAATATCTTTCCAGCACTCTGATCTACAAATTTGGAAGAACTGAAGAGCTGTGGACCTGAGATCACTTCTCAAATCACGTTTTCCTTTTGTTATATTCTATCTGTAGATAATTTTTTATTTCAGTATAGTTTACATATTGCCAAATGGAATAGATTGTACATTAAATGTTTTGTCTCTTTACACTTTTATGTAAAGCCCTGAGTTTTTAAATGGTTTTATGAAATTTCTGTCCTTTTTTTTTTTCATTGAATTAGATTGTTAATATGTACATAGTGTAAGACTATATAGATGAGATGAGGAGTGTCAGTTTTTTTATTCTTGAAGACTTAAAGCTTAATCTGTTCCCTGAGCCAGGGTTGTATCATCATGGTCATTGTAGCATTAACTACTTTGCCTGATTTTCAAAGATGTGCAAAAAATACAGTTCCACATATCTGAAATAAGCACTGAGCCATTAAAAGGGGTATTTTAGCAAGTTGTAATTTATTTTGGCTTAAAAATTAGATTTTTTTTAAAGGAAAAATGTTTGTTCTTATGTATAAAAAAAGTGGACTTTTATATGAAGATTTTTAAAAATGCCCGAAGGACTAGTTTGAAAATCTGTTCTAAAAAACAATTCCTCTACTAAGACTTTATTTGAGAAAGGGTAATACATGGTCGCATAAGCTCAGTTTTACACGGCTGATGTAAAAAGATTGGTAGGCAGCTCAGCAACATGCTTCTTAACAAAAGCAGCTTAAACCGTTGTCGTTTGACAACCTACTATTATCTGATGTTACCGAATTCTGTATCAAGCAAGTTTGAAGACAACTGCAGTTTAAAAGCATGAACCATATAACAAAAAGTGGAATAATTAGATTCAGGATAAAAGCACTCTTCCCAAAGGGGATCCTCATGACCTAGTGAAAAATTAGGCGTTTCGTCCACTCAGTGACTTGACTGCAGGTCTGTCTTTGCTTGAGCTCTCAAAACATGAGGTGAACTCTCCCTGCCAAATACATCTTTAACCTGAAAGTTCTTACTCCAGTTGAAAGCTTCTTTTGCTGAGTATGAAATACTGTATTTGCACTATGTGTATTCCCTTGAGAGATTTCAAAGGGAGAGCTGGGTCTTTATTTCTACTTTGGCTTTCCTTTGTTTTTTTTGTTGCACTTTTCAACAGGTTTTTTGTTGTTGTTGCACTTTTTTCCTCCAGAGGGACTTTTCTAGAGCCTTTTGTTGTAAGACAGAATAGTATTAGTGATATTATATGCAGCTTCTAACAAAAGCCGTGTTTTGCTTTTGTTAACGTCTCTCCTCTCTGAGGTTTTACCGCGCACAGAGTATGAAGCAGTTGTGGAATGCTGTGCCTTTGTCTGATATCATCTTGTTTAATCACTTTCTCTTTGTTGTTTTTTCCTTCAAAAATACCGTCTGGCTTCCAATAAACTGTAAGACTAATTACATGTTTCCACTCCCTTGTAACTTGTTGCAATAAATATTACTTCTCACACATTGTAATATTGTTAAATCTGTTGGAGAAAACAAACTCTACAATTTGGCTTGCTGCTCAGGTTTCAGTCATTCCCAGTGGACCTGGTCAAAGAAGTGACTTCCCTTTACAAAATCTATATATATATATAGATTGCCTGTTGGGCTCAGGGGACACAACCGCTCAGCTTGTGAGATTCTAGCTCCCTGGCCAGGGCTCAAACCTGGGCCCTCAGCAGTGAAAATGGGGAGTCCTGACCACTGGACCAGCAGTGAGCTCCCAGGAGAAATATATTCTTCTCAGATTTATGAGGTGCTAGTGTGAAGGCTCAGACAAGGCGATGGCACCCCACTCTAGTGCTCTTGCCTGGAAAATCCCATGGATGGAGGAGCCTGGTGGGTTGCAGTCCATGGGGTCGAGGAGGGTCAGACATGACTGAGTGATTTCACTTTCCCTTTTCACTTTCATGCATTGGAAAAGGAAATGGCAACCCACTCCAGTGTTCTTGCCTGGAGAATCCCAGGGACGGGGGAGCCTCGTGGGGTCAGACACGACTGAAGCGACTTAGCAGCAGTAGCAGCAGCAGTGTGAAGGCTAATGAAGGGAAGGCTGACTGAAATAGTGGCTGCTTTTTCTATTTTTGACTCTGTCATGAATTTGTTTTTTAATTGGGAGCAAATCACTTGATTTCCCTGTTTGTTTCCTCATTAAAAAAAAAAGATAATGTTAGTATCCACTCCTATCAGACACTGTCAGAATAGACTCCTTTGTAAACCTTTAAAGGTACATGTGATTCCCTTAAAATCTCCCTGCTAACACAGGTTCAGTGGCTATTGAATCCAAGTGTCTTTTGGTGTTTTGTGTAGGACCAACATCACCAGAGCATTATATGTTATTAATTACACTGTTTCTGAGTCCTCGTTGTATACTTTGGGTTGTTGCTGTAGATGCTGCATCTTTCCATTATATAAATTTTTGACGTGTATCAATGTAATGAGGTAGCAGAGATTGCAGACTGGAAGATCAGTGCCTTATAGCATTTGCTGCTTGTGCAAGAAACCCCAGGGTGTTTGACATGTGTGTTAGTCACTCAGTCGTGTCTGACTCTTTGCGACCCTATGGGCTATAGCCCGCCAGACTTCTCTATCTATAGGGTTCTCCAGGCAAGAGTACTATCGTGGGTAGCCATTCCCTTCAGAAGATCTTCCCGACCCAGGGATCGAACCTTGGTCTCTTGCATTGCAGGCAGATTCTTTACCATTTGAGCTACAGGGAAGTCCTTTTTTTTTTTTTTTTTAGTGTTTGACATAGATGCATTGAACTCAGGTTCGCTGTAGTTTTCCATGATGGGAGGGTTTTCAAACATAATGTTAACTCTGACCGCCCCGCCCCGTTTTTTTTTTTTTTCTATTGCTTTTTTTTTAAGCAATTTCATTGCTCTGTTTTGTATTTAATTGGCTCATATCAAACATCAAATCTCTGCCAACCTTATTGATTTATCCCTTTTTTTTTTCCTGTACTCTATCACCACACACTCATTTTGATTTTGTTTAAAGTTTATAAAAATGACGGGCTACTGTTAGACAGTTTCATCTCAAATAACACCCTAATAAATCCTGAGGGATAAACATCTGATGCTAATTTTATCCCTCTCTAACAGTCACATTTGATTTTAACAGCCTGTGCTCTTATTTCAGAGCACTCTCTTCACTGTATCATCTATTCAAACTGGGAGGATTGAAGTAGAAATTATTATTTTAGTCCCTTTGTTGATTGTTTTTCTTATTTCTTTGAAAACAAAGGAGTAGCCTAACATGATGGATAGGTTGAATGCTTTTCTGAAAAATTACTGAGGAAAATCAGAACATGCTCATTTAATCCCAGAACAGTTCTTTTTTAAGGAAATTATGATGCCATCTTTGTTTTCACAGTCCACCCCCATTTTCCTGTAAATAGCCTTTATTATGGTTGCATTTTATTTAAAATGAACTATATATCCATCCTGGTTCTTTCATACCTAAAGACAGTGAACTTTTCTGTTCTTCCCCTGCTCTCAATTTCATTTGGACCAAACCCAAAATATTTCTCCACCTCTTCTTTTTCCTTCCCCCATGCTTTAAGCTTTCAAGCTTTCCAAGTCCAGTCAATTGTCTTGCTTTAAAAATAATTTTTATTTACTTACTTTGGGCTGTGCTGGGTCTTGGCTGCTGTGCGGGCTTTTTCTAGTTGCAGCCAGCGAGGGCCCCTCTCTGGTTGCAGTGTATGGGCTGCTCATTGCAGAGCAGGGGCTCGAGGCACGTGGACTCAGTAGCTGCGGCTCCCAGGCTCTAGAGCACAGGCTCAGTGGTTGTGGCACTGGAGCTTTGTTGCCCTGTGGCATGTGGCATCTTCCCCGGTCAAGGATCAAAGCCGTGTCTCCTGCATTGGCAGGCAGATTCTTTACCACTGAGCCACCAGGAAAGCCCCAGTCAGTTCTCCTTTGCTGTAGAATCTGTAGAGCCTCCCCAAGACCAAATTAGTGAGTTCTGAATCTTTGCTCCTGATGGAAATGCTGGGTTAGGTGAGCTTTTGGCCACAACATTTTCCTCAGCCATCAATACATAACCTTGCTTCATGTGTGTTTCTACTTAAAAACACCTTGTTTAAATGTAGTTGATTCACAGCCTTGAGCGCAAAGCAACACTATACCTTACGCCTGAAGGAAGCTTCTAACTCACGCATTTTTTTCCCTGCTAGCATTTGTGAAGAACCTTCTATGCCCTGTGTATGGTCTCATTTCACCCTCACAATTGGAGGTAGGAACTTTTATTGGAGAGGTGAAGGGACTTGCCCACGGATCGGAGTCATGGCTCAGGCCCTTTGTTCCTGAGTGCGAAGTCCTCTCCTCAGCCAGCATTTCTGAACTGCCCTAGAACCTTGGCATTTCTTTAGGAAAAGATGTACAGTGGTCAAAGAAGCTTGGAGGACCTTTGGTTGAACTAGGTTAAAATTTTTTTTTTTCCTGTAAAGTTCCTTTCTTAGAGCTTTTTATAAAATGTGTCCTGTATTTTTTAGGAATGAACTATCAATTCTATGGGCTGCCCTGGTAGCTTAGTGGTAAAGAATCTGCCTGCCAATGCAGGAGACTCAGGTTCAATCCCTGGGTCTGGAAGATCCCTGGAGAAGCAAATAGCAACCCACTCTGTATTCTTACTGGATAGTCACATGGACAGGGTAGCCTGGCAGGCCACAGTCTCAGTTCAGTTCAGTTGCTCAGTGGCGTCCAGCTCTTTGCAACTCCATGGACTGCAGCATGCCAGGCCTCCCTGTCCATCACCAACTCCCAGAGTTTACTCAGACTCATGTCTGTTGAGTCAGTGATGCCATCCAACCATCTCATCCTCTGTCGTCCCCTTCTCCTCCCGCCTTCAATCTTTCCCAGCATCAGGGTCTTTTCAAATGAGTCAGTTCTTTGCATCAAGTGGCCACAGTATTGGAGTTTCAGCATAAGCATCAGTCTGTGGGGTCCCAAAGAGTTGGACACGACTGAGTGACTGAGTACGCACTTCCCCAGTAGCATATTGGACACCTGACCTGAGCGGCTCATCTTCCAGTGTCATATCTTTTTGCCTTTTCACACTGCCCATGGGGTTCTCTGGATAAGAATACTGGAGTGGTTTGGCATTCCATCCTCCAGTGGACCGTGTTTTGTCATTACTCTCCACTATGACCCACCTTTTTTTTTTTTTTTTAATGTTTATTAACACCAAAAACATTTTGCATTGGGGTATAGCTGATTAACAATGTTGTTATAGTTTTAGGTGAACAATGAAGGGACTCAGATGTACATACACATGTATCCCATGTCTTGGGTGGCCCTGCACGGCGTGGCTCTTAGCTTCACTGAGTTACGCAAGCCCCTTCACCACAAGGCCGTGATCAATGGACGGGGTTTAGATTGCTTTACTTTTCCCTAATTCTGCCACTGCCACTTACTAGCTGTGTGAGCCCCACGCTGTTTGAGAATTGACAGAAGGAAATGCCTCGTGGTGCCTGCAAACAGTAAATGATAAATAAAGCTGGGTCCTTCTTTCCCTGGTGGCTCTGCCTGAAGGCGTTTTTCCTTTGTCATTTGATGGGTTTTTAGCCTTTGGTCACAAGGTGGCGTGCCATCTTAAGACAGCAAACGAGACACAGATGTAAAGAACAGACTGTTGGACTCTGTGGGAGAAGGCGAGGGTGGGATGATTTGAGAGAATAGCACTGAAACATGTACATTACCATATGTGAAATAGATCACCAGTCCAGGTTTGATGCATGAGACAGGGTGCTCAGGGCTGGTAAACTGGGATGACCCTGAGAGATGGGATGGGGAGGGAGGTGGGAGGAGGGTTCAGGATGGAGGACACATGTATACCCGTGGCTGATTCATGTTAATGTATGGCAAAAACCACTACAATATTGTAATTAGCCTCCAATTAAAATTTAAAAATAAATAAAAAATTTATAAAGATATATAATTTAAAGTCAGAAAAAAAAAGAATCTGGAGACGTTTGTTTTTTTGAGCCTGCCAGTGGTTTTTTTTCTTTCTCTTGTAGTAGATTTAACACAGGTTTAGTCATTTTATATAGGGTTTTAGATGATAGTATATGCCTCTCCAATTCTTATATATATATATATATATATAGGCTGCACTGGGTCTTGGTTGCTGCCTGCAGGGAGCAGGCGCTACCGTCTAATTGCCGTGAATGGGGTTTTTATGGTGGCTTTGCTGGTTGACGAGCACAGGCTCTAGGGCGCGAGGCCTTCCGTCGTTGCTGCATGTGGGTTCTGTAGTTGCGGTTCCTGGGCTCTAGAGTGCGGGATCAGTAGTTAGTTGCCCTGTGGCATGTGGGATCCCTGGTCCAGGGATCGAAGCTGTGTCTCCTGCATTGCCAGGCAGATCCTTAACCACTGTCCAACCATGGAAGCCCCCTCTTCAATTGTTTAAGCTGCAGAAAATAGGATATTTTAAATTTCTACAAGAGTAGCAAGGCAAGCCTTCTGGAACCCTGTGGATTATGCCAGTGCAGAGATCAGCAAATCTTTGACATGGGAGCACCTTATCCAGGTGACAAGAGGGATTCAGTATGAGGCAAAGTGTATTTACTTCTGTTAACGAAAGTTAGGAGTGTAGAGATTGACTTATTTTGAAATAGCTTCAGACTTACAGGAAAGTTGCAAAAATAACTCAGAATTCTAGCTTCCCCAGATGGTAACATTTTACCACAATCGCTTTAGTCTTTTTTTTTCTGAGACATTTGACAGTATGCTGCAGACAAGATGCCTCTTTACTCGTGAATACTTCGGTGTATTTCTGCAAATCACAACTGTTCTACAATACCAAAATCAGGAAGTTACCATTGATAGAGCACTAAGCACTTCATTTGAATTTTGTCAAGTGCCCCACTCGTATGCTTTATAGTAAAGAAAAATAAGGTTTTTTTCCGGTCCAGAATCCAGTCTGTGATCACGCATTGCATTTAGTTGCCATGGCCCTTTAGTGGCTCTTTTTTAAAAAATAATTTTATTTATTTACTTTTGGCCGTACTAGGTCTTCGTTGCTGCGCGGGTTTTCTCTAGTTGCCGAGAGCAAGGGCTGCTCTCTAGTTGCGGCGCACCGGCTTCTCATTTCGGTGGCTTCTCATCGTGGAGCACGGCGTCTAGAGTACCGGCTCAGTAGCTGTGGCGCTTGGGCTTAGTTGTTCCACGGCATGTAGGATCCCAGATCAGGGATTGAATCCGTGTCTACCGCATATGTAGGCGGATTCGTTACCATGAGCCACCAGGGAAGCCCCCTTTTGCTGTGCTGTGCTTAGTTGCTCAGTCATGTCCAATTCTTTGCGACCCCGTGGGCGGGTCCCCATGGCGACCCCATAGCCTGCCAGGCTCCTCTGTCCATGGGGACTCTCCAGGCAAGAATACTGGAGTGGGTCACCATTTCCTTTTCCAGGGGATCTTCCCAACCCAGGGATCAGGTCTCCTTCATTGATAAAGAATCAGGTCAGATTCTTTACCAGCTGAGCCACAGGGAAGCCCCCTTAGTGGCTATTAACTTGGGACAACTTCAGCCTTTGTCATTCATGACTAGGTTTTTGGTTTTTGTTTTTTGCAGTGTCTAGACCATGGAGATGAAATGGTGACTTCACCTCCATTTACAATGGCCCAGTATTATTTTATCCCATGTGTATAACCGCTCATATCACTGAAAGACTATAATGGCTATTATTTTGTAAAATTATTTATTCACTGTTTTTGGCTGTGCTAGGTCTTTCTCTAGTTGCTGCAAGCAGGGACTCCTCTCTATTTGCAGTGCCCGGACTTCTTATTGCTGTGGGTTCTCCTGTTGTGAAGCAACGACGTGCGGGCTTCAGTAGTTGAGTGCATCAGCTGAGTTGCCCCCAGGCATGTGGGATCTTCCCAGACAAGGGACTGAACCTGTGTTCCCTGCAGCATTCTTAACCACTGGACCACCAGGGAAGTCCATGACGAGGTATTTTTGAAGAATGCAGACCAACTGTTGTGTAGAATGCCCCTCAATTTTGGTTTGTCTGATGTTCCGTTGTGATTAAATTCAGGTTATGCAGTTTTGGCAGGAATAACATAGATGTTACATTTTCATGACATCAAAGCAAGCATACATCTGTCCCCGTCCTGGTGTTTTTAACTTTGCTTGCCTGCTCAAGGTGGGGTCTACCAGGTATCTCTACCGTAAAGAAGCTATTTTTCTCCTTTATAATTTTAAAAGTACTTTGTGGGAGGGGAGACTGATTAAGTCAAATAGAACAAATTCAGTGTACTTTTTACTAACAGCATTGTGTAGACTTGAACTAAAGTGACCCTGTGATATGTGGAGGAGATAAATAATTTGTGTCTAACAAGTTACAATCTTTATAAGTGGTTCTTGTCTGGTTGAAGAAAAACCCAGGTGCAGCAGGGAGAGAGGATTTAACCTCACCCTGAAATCTGCCTGTTTTCAGTCTCTACCATCCTGGTGTCTCTTGCGCCAGAGCACTGAGCTTTCATTTTATAAAAAATTCCTGATATTATTTCATTATAAAAAGGAATATTCTCCAGAAAATGGCTGGAAAACATAAGAGTAAAAAGAAGAAATTCACATTACTGTCTAAAGTCTACTAATGAAAAAAATAAATAAAGTCTACTAATGGCTTTTGGGTGTGTAATATGTTTTAAATCTGATTTTGCATGTTCGCATGGAAACTCACTATTAATTTTGACAGTTTTTCAAGAAGAAGTTCTAAGTCTCAAAGGAACCAAATACTTTGTATTCTGTGTATATACAGGGCACCACTGGGGTCGTGCAGTGCACAGTCTGTGCAGATGTACACACGGCTAAGACTGTTGGTGCTGTGTTCATCTTTCACTTGTAGCGTGGGGCTAGCCACTTGAGAAGGGTTTGGGTACCCAGAGTTACACACAGTCATACTGAGGTTCACAGCAACACTTCAGAAAGGAGTTAGTCAAGAAGCACGTCAATTTAATTGATGAATTAAATTTTATGCTGGGCCCTTTACTTGCCTGTTGGCAAGGACTCAGAGTCCTATCTGGGCTCATCAGCTCTTGGAGGTCCTAGGTTTTCGCTCTTGCTCTCAACTACAAACAGGACACTTATCCTCAGGGATATGAAATCAAATAGTTCTATTCACCTGAATGCAAAAATGAAGTAAGCCTAATTTATGTGTGTGTGTGTGCTTAGTTGCTCAGTTGTGTCCAACTCTTTGCAACCCCATGGGCTGTAGCCCACCAGGCTCTTCTGTACATGGGGATTCTCCAGGCAAGAATCCTGGAGTGGGTTGCCATGCCCTCCTCCAGGGGATCTTCCCAACCCAGGGATTGAACTCAGATCTCCAGCATTGCAGGCAGATTCTTTACCATCTGAGCCACCAGGGAAGCAGTCTAATTCATGTTCATTATAAATTATTAATTCACATCACTAATTAATTAAAGTGTAATATAATTACTTTAATTGATTATATTAATTTCACTAGTTAATATATTTTGCAAGTGATTATGTTTTCTATTTTTTTAAACACCAAAAACATTTTGTTCTGGGGTGTAGCTGATTGACAATGTTGTGAACAGTGAAGGGATTGCATCATACATATGCATGTATCCATTCTCCCCCAAACCACCCTCCCATCCAGGCTGGCACATAAGATTGAGCAGAGTTCCATGTGCTATATAATAGATCCTTGTTGGTTGTCCATTTTAAATATAGCAGTGTGTACATAACCTTCCCAAAGTCTTTAACTATCCCTTATCCCCCTGGTAACCATGAGTTTGTTTTCCGTGAGTCTCTTTCTGTTTCTTAAGTAAATTCATTTGTATCATTTCTTTGTAGATTCCACATATAAAGGATGTCATATTACATTTCTCTCTCCCTGACTTAACTTCACTCAATATGAAACTCTCTAGATCAATCTATGTTGCTGCAAATGGCCTTATTTCATTCTTTTTAACAGCTGAGTAATATTCCACTGGGCAAGAATCCCTTAGAAGAAATGGAGTAGCCCTCATAGTCAACAAAAGAGTCAGAAATGCAGTACTTGGATGCAATCTCAAAATCGACAGAATAATCTCTGTTCGTTTCCAAGGCAAACCATTCAATATCACAGTAATCCAAGTCTATGCCCCAACCAGTAAAGCTGAAGAAGCTGAAATTGAACAGTTCTATGAAGACCTACAAGACCTTCTAGAACTAACACCCCCAAAAAATGTCCTTTTCATCACAGGGGACTGGAATGCAAAAGTAGGAAGTCAAGAGATACCTGGAGTAACAGGCAAATTTGGCCTTGGAGTACAAAACGAAGCAGGGCAAAGGCTAACAGTTTTTCCAGGAGAACACACTGGTCATGGCAAACACCCTCTTCCAACAACACAAGAAAAGACTCCACACATTGTCATCACCAGATGGTCAATACCAAAATCAGATTGATCATATTCTTTGCAACCAAAGAAGGAGAAGCTCTATACAGTCAGCAAAAACAAGACCAGAAGCTAACTGTGGCTCAGATCATGAACTCCTTATTGCCAAATTCAGATTTAAATTGAAGTAAGTAGGGAAAACCACTAGACTGTTCAGGTATGACCTAAATCAAATCCCTTATGATTTACACAGTAGAAGTGACAAATAGATTCAGGGATTAGATCTGATAGACTGCCTGAAGAACTATGGGTGGAGGTTCATAACACTGTACAGGAGGCAGTGATCAAAATCATCCCCAAGAAAAAGAAATGCAAAAAGGCAAAATGGTTCTCTGAAGAGGCCTTACAAATAGCTGAGAAGAGAAGTGAAAGGCAAAGAGGAAAAGGAAAGATCTATCCATAGGAATGCAAGGAGACATAAGAAAGTCTTAAGTGAACAGTGCAAAGAAATAGAGGAAAACAACAGAATGGGAAAGACTAGAGATCACTTCAAGAAAATTAGAGATACCAAGGGAACATTTCATGCAAAGATGGGCTTGATAAAGAATAGAAATGGTATGGACCTAACAGAGGCAGAAGATAATAAGAAGAGGTGGCAAGAATACACAGAAGAACTATACAAAAAAGGTCTTAATGATGGTATGGTCATTCACATACAGCCAGACATCCTGGAATATGAAGTCAAATGGGCCTTCAGAAGCATCACTACAAAGTTAGTGGAGGTGATGGATTTCCAATTGAGCTATTTCAAATCCTAAAGGATGGTGCTGTGAAAGTGCTGCACTCAATATGCCAGCAAAGTTGGAAAACGCCGCAGTGGCCACAGGACTGGAAAAGGTCAGTTTTCATTCCAATCCCAAAGAAAGGCAATGCCAAAAAAAAAATCCAAACTACTGCACAATTGCACTCATCTCACACACTAGCAAACTAATGCTCAAAATTCTCGAAGCCAGGCTTCAACAGTACATGAACCATGAACTTCCAGATGTTCAAGCTGGCTTTAGAAAAGGCAGAGGAACCAGAGATCAAATTGCCAACATCCGCTGGATCATCGAAAAAGTAAGAGAGTTCCCGAAAAACATCTGTTTCTGCTTTATTGACTACGCCAAAAGCGTTTGACTGTGTGGATCACAACAAACTGTGGAAAATTCTGAAAGAGATAGGAATACCAGACCACCTGACCTGCCTCCTGAGAAATCTGTATGCAGGTCAAGAAGCAACACTTAGAACTGGACATGGAAAAACAGACTGGTTCCAAACAGAAAGGAGTATGTCAAAGCTGCATATTGCTTAACTGCTTATTAAACAATGATTATTTAACTTATATTCAGAGTACATCACATGAAATGCCAGCTGGATGAAGCAAAAGCTGGAATCAAGATTGCCAAGAAAAATATCAAGATATGCAGATGACACCACCCTTATGGCAGAAAGCGGAGAACTAAAGAGCCTCTTGATGAAAATGAAAGAGGAGAGTGAAAAAGTTGGCTTAAAACTCAACATTCAGAAAACTAAGATCATAGCATCCAGTCCCATCACTTCATGGCAAATAGATGGGGAAACAATGGGAACAGTGAGATACTGTATTTTGGGGGGCTCCAAAATCACTGCAGATGATGACTGCAGCCATGAAATTAAAAGACATTTGCTCCTTGGAAGAAAAGCTATGACCAAGCTAGACAGCATATTAAAAAGCAGAGACTACTTTGCTCACAAAGGTCCGTCTAGTCAAAGCTATGGTTTTTCCAGTAGTCATGTATGGGTGTGAGAGTTGGACTG
>NW_011495041.1:1414157-1415402 GCF_000754665.1 Bison bison bison
AGGAAATCAGTCCTGAATATTCATTGGAAGGACCGATGCTGAAGCTGAAACTCCAATACTTTGGCCACCTGATGAGAAGAACTGACTGATTGGAAAAGACCCTGATGCTGGGAAAGACTGAAGGCAGGAGGAGAAGGGGACAACAGAGGATGAGATGGTTGGATGGCATCACTGACTCAATGGACATGAGTTTGAGTAAACTCCGGGAGTTGGTGATGGACAGGTAGACCTGGCGTGTTACAGTCCATGGCGTCTCAGAGAGTTGGATACGAATGAGCGACTGAACTGAACTGAATGTTCCACTGTGTGTATATACACACCACATCTTCTTTATCCATTCCTCTGTCAGTGGGCATTTAGGTTTCAACTAGATATATCTTTGTAAAGAAACCCTGGGGGTCTACCTCACCCCCTTTTTTTTAATAAATGGGGGAGGGCCCAGAGAAGCCCCTCCTGCCTGTATTCTGTTAGCAGGATGAGATTTTGGGCAGCATCCTTCTCAGTCTTCCTAGAGCGCCTGTGAGCAGCACCGACCAGCTCCCTCCACCGGTTGGGTGCTGCCCCAGGTATCCTCCTGGACCTGTGGGTCGGCGCCCTCCTGATGCAGCTGGTCATCCTCAGTCACCAGAGACTGGAAGCAAGGAGGGTGAGGTGATTTCCACCATGTTCCCATCAGAGGGCTATAGCTTCTTCGGAGGGCCTGTGGGCACACCGAGGAGCCGGAGGCCTGACTGCTCCACGGGAAGATGCCTGTGTGGATTCGCACTGTCACCAAACAGTAGGGATGGTTTAGGAGGTTCTTGCCTAAAACACAGGCTTCTGGCATAAAACACTTTTATTCTGGAGAGCCTTGGAGCCCCTTGGGGATACACAGTTGTTTTCCGGTAGCCGAAAGCAGTGTAACTTAGTGGCTATGCAGACTTTTAAACATCCTATGGACTGAGATAAATGATGGTGAATGAAATAGAAGTCAACAAAGGCCGACGCCCCGAGCACAGGCTAGGACCTGAGCCGTTCTCCACATTGGCAGTTTCTGAGTGAGAGGGCAGCTGTGGTTTTTGCAGTGAGTGAACGAACATCAGCAGGTGACCTATGGGTGCGGACAAAGTCTCCCTTCTCTGCCCGTCCCTCATCCCCACATCCCACCTGGGGTTCTCCCCTCTGCACCCTCATGTCCATCAGCTCCTCATCCTGCTGGCCTTGGTACCACCCAGAGCAAGAGGGGCTGCTTCCTCTCCCATGGCC
>NW_011495041.1:1415502-1442781 GCF_000754665.1 Bison bison bison
CATCCCCCTACCCCCCAACCCCGTCTGCAATCTGCATGCTGAGCACTGCAGGACCCCCAGGGGCGCTATTCACAATGAAGGCCCAGAACATCCTATGTTTACTTAAACTCCGCACAAAACAAAGGATCTTAAAGGACAGGGTCTTTATCTAATGCACATAGCAGTCATGTATGAGTTAGCAGTGGCCTTGATCCAACTCTCCCATCATCTCTGGGTGACCTAGCATTGATCTAGGGCCTATGTTTCTCCATTGATTTGCCTACACCTAAATGACCTCCAGCCTTTCCTAGTACATATTCCATAATGTACTTTATAGAATACAGGCAAGCATCAAATACCCCTCCTCCCATGTAATATATGACCTTTGAATTAAACAGTCTCAGCATTAAATGGGGTGGGGTCTTGTAGGGACCTTCTGTAACTGTATAAACCTAAATAATGGGAGTAAGTCTGTTTTCTCCTATACAACATACACTTCATTGTACAGATCAGAGTTCATCAGACTCTTTCTGTAAGGGTTCAGGTGGTGACTATTTTAGGCTTCGCAGGAAAACAAGCTCTTGCAATGATTCAGTTCCACCTTGCAGCACAAAAGCAGCCACAGGTTATACATAAATTGAATGAGCGTCACTGGGTCTCAATAACAGTTTACTTATTGGCTTGCCTGGTGGCGCAGCTGGTAAAGAATCTGCCTGCCATGTGGGAGACCTGGGTTGGGAAGATCCCCTGGAGAAGAGAAAGGCTACCCACTCCAGTATTCTGGCCTGGAGAATTCCACGGACTGTATAGTCCACAGGGTCGCACGCAGAGTCTGACACAACTGAGCGACGTGCACTTTCACTTTCACTATGGACATGCGTGCATGCGTGCTCAGTTGCTCAGTTGTGTCTGACCCTTTGTGACCCCATGGACTGTAGTCCATTAGGCTCCTCTGTCCATGGGATTCTCCCGGCAAGAATACTAGAGTGGGTTGCCATGCCCTTCTCCAGGGGATCTTCCCGACCCAGGGATCGAACCCCGGGTCTCCTGCACTGCAGGCAGATTCTTTACTGTCTGAGCTGCCGGGGAAGGAGTGTCTTAAATAATTTCTGTCCTCTCCTTCTGCATAACAGGCCAGCCCCATGCTTGCTGAGGAAGGATGGGAAGGCCCCGAGAGGCCCTCAGTGAACCCAGTTGGAACCCAGTGTAGCCCCTCCCCTACACGAGCCTGGCCCCTGAGAGGCACCTGGTCAGAGCGCCGGCCCTGCACTTGAACTCTGTCACTTGCTGAAGCTGCCGCCTTCAACTAAGAAGGGCCTTTCCGGGCCTGAGCCCCACCCAGTCTGCCCCAGGACACTGGACTGTCTCTGCCCTGAATCCAGTACAGCCTCATCAGAATCTGGTCCCCATAACCAGCCTGCCTGCCCCTGATCAGCTGGCACCTCCTTTTATGGAGGGTGGCACAGAGCGCTTATTCCTAACAGCGTATCTGTCCCCCTTCCTGCTGGACTCACTTTTAGCTGGTTTTCTTCCTGCTGTACACACATCCTCCCCACCTCAACCAGCTGCATCGTATGGCCCAGCAGAGGAAGCGCTCAAATCCTCAATTTCCTAAATGGTTTGAGGGTGGTCTTTACAATTGCCCTCTACTAACTCCGGGAGTTGGTGATGGACAGGGAAGCCTGGTGTGCTACAGTCCATGTCGCAGAGTTGGACACGATTGAGCAACTGAATGACAACTCTTTTTCCAACCCTGTCCCAACTCAAGGTGAACCTGATTGATAACACAGACATCTCATAAGGGGACTCCTCTGGGGTGGGTGGGTGGGGGGCAGCTGTGGGGGGGTGTCCTTTCCTCTCTTGTCACCCTAGATGGCAGGGGTCACGACTGGTTAGAAAGTCAGCCCAAGGGCCAATTCCTCACCAGAGGTACAGGGCCCACCTGAGACAGCAGGTGGTTCCATCAACCAGTCCTAGGTACTTCATGGACCTACCATCAGCATTTCTACTTCCCATTGTCAAGGTGAGGCTGCCCGTGGGGGCTTCTTTCTGAAGCAGAACTTACGGCAACATGTCACTTTCTATGTGTGTTGGAGGGGAGCCGTGAAGCGACGCATCCATTTCCTAAGCCTCAGGAATCAGATAAATGGATTTTTAGCCCATCAATACTTGCCCCATGAGAAGACCAGCAGCCCAGCGGATACACTGTTGGCCACAAGCTCGTTCCCTTTACACGCCTTGCTCGACGTATGCGACACATCACATTTGAATGCAGTGCTGATGCAGCTTCTGCAAACCCCCTGCCTAACTTTTCAAGCAGTCTAGTGACACAAGTCAGAAGTTCTTGCTGCGTGGCCTCTGGGTGAGTCTGCTGGGCATCATAGATAGCATCATAGCAAAAAGCTGAAACTTTGCAGAAAAGAGGCTAAAATAAAGAAGGTGGAGAGGAAACCTTCACACAGACTTTCAAATGTCTATTGATTTCTTTACAGTTTTTGGCCACACTGTGCAGCAATGTGGGGTCTTAGTTCCCCGACCAGGGGTCAAACCCGCCATCTCCAGCACCGGAAGCATGAAGTCTTAGCCACTGGGTCACCAGACATGTCCCTACACAGGCTGATAAAAAGTTAGTGAAACAGTCTTTTATTTCTAGTTTGGAAAAAAAAAAAGTCCCTTAAATTACTAGAAGATTATTCACGGGATTAATCACATTTTAAGCCAGGAGATGGGTGTCAAGGGCCACTGAGTGTCCTTTGACAGGAGAGGCTGGGACAGGTTCCGTGACCTGCCCAAAGGGCCCGAGGCCTTGCCAGAACCAAGGAAAGGACCCCGTCTCCTGACCACCCAGGCCAGGCAACAATGTCCGAAATATCACAAGGGTGTCACAGCCTGTTTGCTAACAAATGATTACATGCCTTTTTAGTGTTTAAGCAAAAACTTTTTTTTTTTGGTATGCAGAATCAGTCTAGAAACTTGCAGGATTTAGGTCTCGTGGCTCAGCTGGTAAAGAATCTGCATGCAATGCAGGAGATCCTGGTTCCATCCCTGGGTTTGGAAGATCCCCTGGAGAAGGGAAAGGCTACCCAATCCAGGACTCTGGCCTGGAGAATTCCATGGACTATACAGTCCCTGGGGTCGCAAAGTCGGACACGACTGAACGACTTTCACTAGTTAAAAAAAATGTTTGTCTCTCCCACAACTGACTTCTTCCCAGGCACCCCCAAGGTCTTTTTGTGATGAGACTAAGGATCAAGTGGCTCCATCCAGTCCTGACAGGCATGTCGCAGCTTCCTTGGCACAGAGAACTCCTTCCGTGGGCTGGTGGCTTGGACCAGCATTTTGGTTCAAAGTGCTTTGGGGACTCCCTTCTTGCTCATTCTCTGGAAACGTCACGACCGACACGGAGTCCCAAGTGTCATCCTTTGGCGAGCTGTCCTTGTCCAGGGCGTCTAAGATGGGCTGAGCCGGATCCTTTAAATACTTGAAAAATTGAAAACCATCACCATAATTAGTCTGTAAGTTCCAGATATAAGACCTTTTGACTTTAGTTTGAGTTGGCATAATCCTATATCATTTTGGTGTAACTTCCACTTCTGTCCACCAATGAAACAGCTTCAAAAATCCTGAAAACCCCTCCCCACCCCTCATCTCAATAGCTTGCACACGAATCCAAGGGCCAACCAAGGGGATACTCTGAAAGTGTGTAAGGTGTGTAACTCGAGAAATGAAGTTCTGACTTGCTGCACTGGCTGGATGAGGGCTTGTGGGCTATTCACCTGGAATGTCTCGGAATTCTAACTTTTCAGGAAAGGAGGAAATGAAGCCTCCTGGTCACCTACAAGGTAAGGGTGAAGAGGGAAAGTTCACGGGCATTTTTTTCTCAGCTACCCCACCCACTAGGTGTTTCTGCTTTATATAACACACACATGGGTGCGGAGGATCTGCAGCGGGCAGCCATGGGCGAATGAGAAAGTGCAGGTCCTTGATTCGAAATGCTGATCCACACCCTTAATGTGCTGTGTCTCTCCTGCCTCTGCTTTGGGCTTAGACATCAATTACCAAGTTACAAAGGGCTTTCCAGGTGGCTCAGTGGTAAAGAATCTGCCTGCCAACGCAGGAGACGCAGGTTTGATCCCTGGGTCAGGAAGATTCCCTGCAGGAGGGCATGGCATCCCACTCCGGTATTCTTGCCTGAGAAATCCCATGGACAGAGGAGCCCAGCAGGCTACAGTCCATGGGGGTCGCAGGGAAGTCAGACATGAATGAGCGACTGAACAATGACGACCACCACAACCAAGTTACCAAGAACCAACCGCATGGCTCTTGGAAATGCTGAAAGATACTGAAATGCAGTCAGCTTAGCGCTGGCTGGTGAGCAGAGGAGCAGCAGCATGTCACGTGCACTTGTGAAACCTCAAAAATACAAGTGAAACATGAGTCATTTTCTCATGAAACTTCAGTGACCTTTGATACAGACTTTTCACACTTTCCCAGGAAAGCAAATCGAAAGGCTCTGTGTTTTAGGTTCAAGCCCCAAAGAAACAAGTAGCAGTAAATTCACTTACTGGGGCCCGGCTGCTAGTTCTACTGAGAGACAGAGTTTTTTGGTTTTTTTTTTGGTTTTGTTTTTTAGTGTTTTGGCTTCATCACACGGCATGCAGGATCTTAGTTCCCTGATCAGGCACTGAACCTGCGCTCCCTGCACTGGAAGTGCAGAGTCTTAACCACTGGACCACCAGGGAAGTCCCAAGACGGAGATTATTAATGCAAGTAAAACTCCGAGGTGACAGCTGTTCTGTTGTGACAGTATTAACCAGGAAAATCGGTTGCTGTTGTTGTTGCCGTTATTGTAATTTTGTGGTAAGAACACCTAACTTGAGTTCTACTCTCTTAACACATTTTGAAGTGCATGTGCGTGCTCAGTCACTCAGTCATGTCCAACACTTTGCAACCCCATGGGCTGTAGCCTGCCACGCTCCTCTGTTCGTGGGATTTCCCAGGCAAGAATACTGGAGTGGGTTGCCATTCCCTTCTCCGGGGGATCTTCCCAACCCAGGGATTGAACCCAAGTCTCCTGTGCCTCCAGCATTAGTAGGTGGAATCTTAACCACCTGGGAAGCCCCTTTAAGGGCACAACACAGTACTAATTATAGCACAATCTTGCACAGCAGAAACCAGAACTTATTCATCTTGCATAACTGAAACTTCCTACCATTTGAAAGCAACGCCCCACTCCCCTCTCCCCTCACCCCTGTTAACCACTGTGTTACTCTCTGCTTTTCTATGAGTTTGACTGTTATTCTACTTAGAGTCTTCATAGAAGCAGACTCCTACAGCATCTGTATGCAGGTCCCAGTAGGGAGTTCAATGTGTATTTCTCATAATGTCTGTGTCCCTTAAACAGCTCATGACATATGAAGGAAAACAAGTGACTACAGCTCTTTCTAGACTTTGTCTTTATAGACGAGATACAACAACATGAGATTCTGTTTCTAGTACTTTTATTCTGATTTTACTGAAGAATGATAAACCTCCAGAGGCAAACAGTTTTAAGTATTCTTCTATCAGCGAGCTTCTGATCCCAAGAATGTCCCAATGGCTCTGTCCTCAGAGGACCTGGCTGCCTCACTGAGCCTTGGGGAGGGGGGCTGCGGTGTGGCTGGGCAGGAAAACAAGACTATCTGTAAGACCCGCTGGACTATGAAGAAGGCTGAGCACCAAAGAGTTGATGCTTTCAAAGTGGAGTGTTGGATAAAACTTTTAAGAATCCCTTGGACAGCAAGGAGATCAAACCAGTCAATCCTAAAGGAAATCAACCCTGAATATACATTGGAAGTTGGAAGGACTGGTGCTGAAGCTGAAGCTCCAATACTTTGACCACCTGATGCAAACAGTCAACTTGTTGCAAAAGACCCTGATGCTGGGAAAGACTGAAGGTAAGAGGATAAGCTGGTTGGATGGCATCACAGACTCAATGGAATGAGTTTGAGCAAACTCTGGGAGATGGTGAAGGACAGGGAAGCCTGGTGTGCTGTGGTTCACGGGGCCGCAAAGGGTTGGACGTGACTAAGCAACTGAACAACAAGGCCCACCCATTCCACTTTTCTTTCTTAAATTCTTTAAAGTAACATGGCCTGTGCGCTAGGCATGCAAGGCTTTGAGCTCACGGCTCTGGGTGTGTTTACTCTAGAATCCTCCTGCGTGCACACTGTCTAACCCAAAGCTCATGCTCTTGACTGCAGCCTCCACTGGTCCGTGAGCTCCAGCCAGGCTCCCTGGGGGCAGTCTCCAAACGCCTGGAATCGATGTGTTGTCTCCAGTGGGACCTACCACGGCCAATCTCCTGGATGGGCCAGACTAGGCCATCTTTTGGCCAACCTCGTGCCATTAAAAAAAAAAAACAAAACTTTTTTTAATTGTGGAAAAGTACATATAACACAGGGGCTTCCTTTGTGGCTCAGTTTAAAGAATCCACCTGCCAACGCAGGAGACACGCCCTGGAGGAGGAAATGGCAACCCTCTCCAGTATTCTTGCCTGGAGAATCCCATGGACAGAGGAGTCTGGCGGGCTACAATCCATGGGGTTGCAAATAGTTGGACACGATTGAGCGACTAAAGAACAACAACAAACACATAACATAAAATTTACCGTCCTGACCCTTTTTAAGCATGCAGTTCAGTGGTGTGAAGTCTATTTAGATTGTTGGGCAACCATGAGCACCATCTGTCTCTAGAACTTTTTTCATTTTTTTCATAGTAAAATTGAAACTGTCCCTGTTAAACACGAACTCCCCATTTCCTCCCTCCCTTCAGACCCGGGCAACCTCTATCCTACATTCTGGTTCTGTGAATGTGAGTACTCTTAAGTGCTCGAGTATGTGCAATCATGTAGTATTTGTCATTTTGTAACTAGTTTATTTCCCTGATCGTAATGTCCTCAAGGTCCTCTATCGTAGCATGTCTCAGAACTCCCTTCTTTTTTTTAAGGTTAACATTCCGTTCATATGTATATACCATATCTTTTTGGTGGGGGCGGGGGTGGTGAATCATGAGGCTTGCGGGAATCTTAGTTCCCTGACCAGGGATTGAACCCCAGGGCCATGGCAGTGAAAGTGCCACGTCCCAGCCACTGGACCGCCAGGGAATTCCCACCACGTCTTATTTATCCATTCATCTGTCAATAGACATTCAGGGTGTTTCTGCCTTTCGGCTATGGTGAGTAATGCTGCTGTGAAGACGAGTGTACAAGTAACCAAGCACCACTTTTAACTCTGATCTCTGTGTCTGTGGCTTTGTCCACTGTCCTACTCTTAGGTTTTACCAGGGGGCAAGAAAGCCTGACCAGTCACCCCTGTGGGCGTGTACATACCTCCTCTATCTGTGGTGGAATGCTTGGCGGAGAGTGGAACCAGTGTTTAACCAGGCCTCTGTATCTCAGAACCAGGAAGAGACAGGACCCTACCACCGCTGACAGCACCAAAAAGGTGGTTCCGGCAGCCAGGAAGTCTTGTTGAAGCTTGACAGAAGCTAGAGAGACAACAGAAAAACGAACAAGATGACCCACACATCAGGTAATTTCTCATCCACCACTGCATAAATACACTTGACGTCCCAGGAAAATGAATGGATACTGCTCTCTTCCACCCTGCCCTGTATGCTTTATTGAACTCTTGAGGGTCCCTTGGACTGCAAGGAGATCAAACCAGTCCATCCCAAAGGAAATCAGTCCTGAATATTCACTGGAAGGACTGATACTAAGGCTGAAGCTCCAATATTTTGGCCACCTGATATGAAGAGCTGACTCACTGGAAAAGACCCTGATGCTGGGAAAGATTGAGGGCAGGAGAAGGGGGAAACAGAGGATGAGATGGTTGGATGGCATCACTGACTCAATGGACATGAGTGTGAGAAAACTCTGGGAGATAGTGAAGGACAGGGAAGCCTGGCGTGCTGCAGTCCGTGGGGTTGCAAAGAGACGGACACGACTGAGTGACCGAACAACAAAGGCAATCCTAAAACAAAGCAGGTGTTACCCGTCTGGCAGTTCTTGTTCTGGAGATTCCAGCACAGCCTCGTTGTATCTACTGTGAATTGCTGTCTTAGCCCGTCCTCTCTGGATCTCCCTACACTCATCACCACCCTTCACCGAAAAAGCAATTCCTGATTGCACTATTTTAGGAGTGTTCTGTTTCCAGCTCAGAAAGAAAGCACTTAGGAAAGCATACATTACCATCTGCTGCCGTTTCACAGCAAGATATGTTGCTTAAATGTCCAGGTCGAGAGATGTTTTCTTTGGTCAAAAACAGTTCTGCCTTGACTTGAAAACAGTATACTCTTAAGGGTTTTAAATCATTCAATGTGATGAAGTTACTCCTGAACGGGCGTGTCACCTGCGTAGCAAACATCAACAACCGCACATGTAAATTACCCGCACAGGGATGGTCAAGGCCTTCCGTCTTCTCCAGTGTTTCCCCAAATTCACATCGAACACAATAACCAAAGAATAAGGCAATTCTGGTTTTAAAGAGACAGAATACCAATTTTATACATATAACGCTTACAGCCGACAAATTTCACGTGTGGAAACGGGAGGAGTGTTGAGAAACATGCTGATGGCATTAGAGCTGTGTTTCTGGCTGTGAGATCTGAAGCCCCATTGCAGCAATGGAGGGTCCAGAGCTGGAATTTAGCAAATCCCAATTTCCAGGACGAAATTTTCTCCTTTGAAATGAACATTGTATATTTCATGGTTAGTCTCGTCTACAGTTTCAAGTCAGTGGATGAACAGAGGGAAAAAGGGCATTCTAGGAAATACTGTTCCTTGGGTTCCGAATCTGCTTCTGGTTTTCGCTTCACTGTGCTGCTTCCCTTTATAGTTCTGGTGAACACGGTCTTAGAAATTTATGTCATCAGGGAAGAGTTGGGTCCCAGATTCTTAGAGGATCTTGTCCCCTGTCTCCCTCGCCTGCCGTGACACCTCCCTCCAGTTTGTCACCTCCACATGTTCGGTCAACGGCCCCTCTCTCATTCCGGACAAACTGTCACTATTCTATGGGGAAATGAGAAAAAGACACCACACACTATGGGGATACGGGATTTCTCCTAAAGGACTGCTTTCATATTGGGAGATACAGTAGAAAACACTAGGGCTTCCCTGGTGGTGCTAGTGATAAGGAACGCAGGAGACGCAGGTTCGATCCCTGGGTCGGGAAGATCCCCTGGAGAAGGAAATGACAACCCACTCTGGTATTCTGGCCCGGGAAATCCCATAGACAGAGGAGCCTGCCAGGCTACAGTCCATGCGGTCACAAAGAGTCGGACATGACTGAGCACGCGTGCGCACACACACACACACACACACACACACACAGAATATGCTACAACCATTGGAAATGGTGGCAGCTTCAGAGTGTGGAGATAAAGTGGCTTATTATATATGTTGACTGAAAAAAAAGGCAGATCATTCAACAGTATATAGGACATGATCTTACTTTTAAAAATACAAACTGTCATACTATATTTGAACAGTAGGATTATAGATGATTCAAAACTTTCTCCCCTCCTGTTTAACGATAATGACTGCCAGGGCAGAAAAGAAACAATTTTTACTCCACATAAGGAGTAAAATATGACACCACATAAGGCAATTTCAGGGAATTCTGTGGTAGTCCAGTGGTTTAGGACTTGGTGCTTTCACTCTCATGGCCTGGGTTCAATCCATGGTCGAGGAACTAAGTTCCTGCAAGCTGTCTGGCACAGCCAAAATTTTTTTTTAAGTAAGAAATAATTATTTTAAAAAACGTAAATTTAAGGACAATATGCTTTTCTTTAAAAAATTATCTATTTATTTGGCTGTGTTGGGTCTCAGCCGCAGCACGTGGGATCTTTCCTTGTGGCACACAGGCTTAGTTGCCCTTCAGTATGTGGGATCTTAGTTCCCTGACCTGGGATCGAGCTCAGGTTCCCTGCCTTGGAAGGCAGATTCTTAAGCACTGGACCGCCAGGGGAGTCCCAACACTATTCTTTTTTGAGTTTATTTCAGCAGCCAGTTGGCTATTCCAGAAGAATCACAGACTACAGAGAAGAGCTACCGTTCAGGCCTGAGACAGTAAGGAACGCAGGAGACCTGTCCTTAGAAAGGTCTTGTTTGCAAGGCTGACCCAAGGCTGGCATCTGGGAACTTGGCTTTGAGGAGCGTCCCACAGATCCCTAAGTGATAAGGCTGTTTTAATGTATAAATGATGCTTCTGATGCTGAACACCTGCTCTACCTCTGGGAGTCAGGAGCCCTGGTGGCTCTGCTGGGTGGAGGGTGCCTGTGTGACCAGCCCCCAGTACGAGCCCTGGGTACTGAGTCTCCCAGGATCTTCTCTGGGAGATGCGATTTCACATACTCGGTTACTCTTGTTGTCGGGGGAATTGAGAGTAGCCTGTGTGATGAGGGGAAGACTCCTGGAAGCTTCTGCCTGGACTCCTTCAGACTCTGCCTCCTGTGTCTCTTCCCTTTGCTGACTCTGTTCTGTGTCTTTTCTCTGTAATAAGTCACAGCCTTAAGTACAACTGGACGCTGAGTCCCCGAGGATCCTTGGAGCAAATCTAGGGGTTGGGTTTGGGGACCCTTGACATTTGGACTCACAGCTGGAATGGAGACCATATCAGTGGCTTTCAGAGTCACTTTAGCCGCAGAATCTTTTGCTCACAGAAGTCCAAAGCATAGATGCTCTGGTTGAAAGGGGAATCCCTCCCAGATTCTTCCAGACCTCCTCTGTTCCAGTTGACCAGAACTGTGAACTCAGATTTTGGGAAACGATTATTTCTTTCTTCCCTATTTGCTGAGAGTCTGCCCTTCAGTGAGTTTTGCCTTCCTTGGTGTTTTTACACTCACTGTAAAGAAACAGGGGCTTCCCTCGCGGTTCAGCTGGTAATGAATCTGCCTGCAGTGCAGAAGACCTGGGTTCGACCCCTGGGTTGGGAAGATCCCCTGGAGAAGGGAAAGGCTACCCACTCCAGTATTCTGGCCTGGAGAATTCCATGGACTGTGTAGTCCATGGGGTTGCAAAGAGCTGGACACACTGAGCGACTTTCACTTTCATAAAGAAACAGAGCAAGTGCAAACATCAGCAACGTGGGAGACACAGCACTGAGAGCACAGGCCCTCTGGAGCCAGGCGCCTCCTCCGCGTGCCTCGGGCAGTCCTTACACTCCCTCTCCCTCTCAGTGAAACTGATGGGTGCAAAGGGTAAACGAAAGGATGTATCCAAAGTGCCCGGCCCAGTGCCAGACACGAAGAAAGCTCCAGATAAACATACAGCTCTTAAAATTCTTATAAAAATTAGAGTAATGTTGAACGTAGGAAATCAGGAGGTTCACACACATAGTGAAACATCATTGAATGTAGCTTGAAGGGACCTCCCTGGCAGTCTAGCGGTTATGACTCTGGGCTTCCACGACAGGGGGCACAGGTTTGATCCCTGGCTGGGGAACTAAGGCCCACCCCCCACCCCCACTGCTGTCATACAGTGTGGCCAAAAAATAGGAAAAAAAATGCAGCTTGGATGATCAGACACTGGAGATGACCCTGGCCCAGACACCAGACCCCTTTGCTCTGACCCCTCCTTTGTCAACCTTACCCTGCCCAAGGCCCTCACATGGCCCCATTTCTCTTTTTTTAATTAATTAATTTATTTTTATTTTGGCTGTGCTGGGTCTTTGTTGCGGTGCATGGGCTTGGTTGCCCTGCGGCATGTGGGAATCTTAGCTCCCCAACCAGGGATTGAACCCGTGTCCTCTGCATTGGAAGGTGAATTCGTAACCACTGGACTACCAGGGGAGTCCCAGGCCCGAATTTCTGATGGATCCGGGCATGTGCGGTTCCCGGATGTGCCCAGCCTTCTCCAACCTACTGGCCCTTCTCCTTGGAACATGCCCTCTTCTCGCCTTCACTGAGACTTTTCACCTATTCGCATTGCCTTCTTTGAAAACCATTCAGATCAGAGATGTCACATAGCTTAACCTTGCAGACTGCAGGAGTAAAAATAGGCCCATGAGTAGAAACAGGCCCATGAGACCTTCCCAATGCTGGAGTGTGGCAAAGACTCCCTGGGCACCAGCTGAATCCAGACTCAGACCACGGGGACTGTGTGATAGGAGGCAGAGAGGGCCCTGCAGATGGGTCTTGTCCTCTAAGGGTGCACTGGGATACCCTGGTGTCCTTGGCCACTTGATTTTCCTTTTGGCTGAGCAGAGCAGCTTGTAGGATCTTAGTTCCCTGACCATGGGTTGAACCCACCAACTGCAATGGGAGCTCAGAGTCTCAAGCACTGGACTGCCAGGGAAATCCCCTCCTTGGCCTTTCGTTTGCTACCCAGAAACTCCAAAGAAAAGAACATCAAAAACAAAGAAGAACATGTTCTTGCCTGTTTAGCTCCTGCCTTCTCCCAGTAGTAGACACAATACACAAAATAGGCCTCGGTGGCAGGGACATCGAAGGGAGCAGAAAGCCTGATGATAAGGGAGCCTTCTTCTGGGGTCACCCGGATGTTTTCTGGAGGCCCAATGGTAGCTGAAATAGAATTACAAACGAGATCCATCAGTCTATGTAGATACACGTGTGTGCATGTATGTGTGTATATATATACTGTGCAGTGCCGAGTTGCTTTAGTCGTGTCTGACTCTTTGCGCCGCAAGGGACTGTAGGACTGTAGCCCATCAGGCTCCTCTGTCCATGGGATTCTCCAGGCAAGACTACTGCAGTGCGTTGCTATTTCCTCCTCCAGGGGATCTTCCCAACCAGGGAACGAACCTGTGTCTCTTGCATCTCCTGCATTGGCAGGCCGATTCTTTACCAGAGGTCTTTCTGCCGTATGCTATGCTAATAACATGTTTTATAGGCTAGCTTTTATCAGGTTTCCAGAGAGCTGGAAGGTTAACCAAAGGTCAAATTTTCATGAAAAGATTTTGTTAGCTCTTACCTTCTATATATATTTTCTTTTTGTTACATATTTTTTTATATAGATAAAAGTGGTGTTTACAAACTTTTAAATACATTTCTCTTTTAGCTTTTTCCAATAGGACACACTTAAACATAATAACATGAAACACTGCTATCACAAGGGCTTCCCCAGTGGCTCAGGGGTAAAGAGCCTGCCTGCAATGCAGGAGACTTGCAGGAGATGTGGGTTCGATCCGTGGGTCAGGAAGATCCCCTGGAGAAAGAAGTAGCAACCCACTCCAGCCTGTAAAAACCCACAGACAGAGGAGCCTGGCAGGCTATCGTCCAGGGGATTGAGGACTGAGCGACTGAACAACAACACTATCATGTATCTATTTGTTAAGACTTTTCATGTTCTGGAATACACATCACTGGAGAGTACTGTGATTCTGGTACACTATAGAAGAAAGACTATAGCCTTTATTAAGTAAGCATCTAACCTGTATAATTAACCGGAGGAACTCAGATCAAGGAACAGGTCATGTGCTCCAAGTTCTTAAGGGCCTGTTTCTGCACGTTTGACACACGCACGCAGACGATCATATCGCTGGGAACCATCACCTGTTCATGAGAGGAGGGCTGGCTTTCTCTCTAGCTTCCACGCCCCACCCTGGGCTCTCCCAGGTTGGGGAGGGTTAGGCACGTGGTCTGGCCACCTTTCTCTCTGCGTAAAGTAACTGGTCCCCGGAGGGCCTGCACTCTTGCCCTCTCACCTCCTTTGTTCTGGTGGAGGAACTAAGTCCAGACAGATACACTGTCGGGTGGGGCCCGTCTCAAGCCTCAGTGTTGTTAGCAGACTGGCCACGAGGAACAGAAAAAGCTTGCATCACACCCACTCACGGACGCTGGCATGCACATCTTCAAGGTGCCCTTTAGACGGTGAAGTCGCCAGAGCGCCGGTCAGCCCGCCCATGTGCAGGGCCAGGGCCCCCTCCCCGCTGAGCAGATTCTCCACACTTTTTTGTGACTCACCCAAGGGAGTGGGTGTATGTGCCTGGATGACCACATCCCTTCACCACTGAAAGGTCAGCGCCCAGGAGTCTGATCCCAATGTGATGAGCCTGTCTCTCCAGGGCGGACAGCCTGCCTTCTCTCCAGGCCCAGAAGGAGGACCTGATAGGTCTGTGCGGTGACTACCGACAGCGGCGCCCACGGCCTGAGCGATCACTTGAAACCTGGCAACACGGATTTTACATGTGTGTCTGCACAGATCTGCATGTAACAACCATGCAAGGCCATCCCCATTTCTCAGAGGGGGCAACTGAAGCCCAGAGGGATATGACCTGCCCAGAGTAACAGCCGGTCAGGGGCAGCGTTGAGGTTTGAACCCAGGTTTACGTGATGCTAAAGCCTGCCCCCTTCAGCCACTGTCCCAACCCCTCTCCCCTCGAGCCCTCGGTAAGGCATTGTCACGCTGTTTACCCATCCTGACTCGACCACAAGTGCCGAAAGCAGCAATGGGCTCTGCAAACACCACTGGCTCGAAGAGACACTCTGCCAGTAACTTAACCAATGACACAGCCAGCCGTTTCCGACCGGGAAGACAGACAGCAGCAGCTGGCTGCCAGGGGCCTGGTGACATCACGACGGGCCCTGCTTCTGTCGCTGCCTACTCTGTTCCCTACTAATCCCACTGAGGTACAGCTCAGATGTCTGGCGGTGCTCCATTCAAGGACAGAGGCCTGGTCCCCAGTAGATGACCAGCTGGCAGGGACCACCCTGCCTTCTCGTCCCATCCTCAAACTGCTAGCAAATACTGATTTTTTTTCCCCCCCTTAGCTTCTTATTACAGGAAATTTCAAACACATAGCAAGTAGAGAAGACTGTAGCCAAAGAGCATGTACTAGTCACCCCATTGTACATCAACTGTCTTGGTCCAGGAAGTTTTGTTTCTCCTTCACCTTGTAAGGACCACCTTGACCCTCCCACTCTCCGGATGGTTTGGAACAAATCTCAGACATTACATCGCTGCATCTATAAGATATGTATCTTGAAAAGACCAGACCCCTCCCTTTAAAAAATAAACAAAATACCATTATAACATCTACAGTATGTGAACAACAATTGCTTAGCAAGTCATCAAATATCTAGACAGCAATCACATTTCCTCAACTGTCTTATACTTCTGTTGAGCTTGAATAAAGATCCTAAGAAGTTCCATACTTTGCATCTGTGTAGACATGGGAGAATCATCAGGCATAGCTGACCATGTAAAAAATGAATCGTTAAACCTGATGCCAAGAGCCAACTCATTAGAAAAGACCCTGATGCTAGAAAGATTGAGGGCAGGAGGAGAAGGGGACAACAGAGGCTAAGATGGTTGGATGGCATCACCGACTCAAAAGAGATGAGTTTGAGCCAACTCCAGGAGATGGGGAAGGACAGGGAAGCCTGGTGTGTTGTGGTTTATGGGGTTGCAAGGAGTCGGACACGACTCAGTGACTGAACAACAGCAAAAGGAACAAGTCTATGAACTAGTGTTTGATGACTCTGATGCTCCCTTCCAATATCTGGGAGGACATCTGTTCATGCAGTCATTCCACAGATATTTTCTGCTATGCGACAGGTACCAGTCAAGGCTGAATTAAGAGCTTTCCTGAACATAAAAGAAGTTGTGCCAGATGATGGTGACCAGTGAAGCCAATACACTATTAATAGTATCACACTCAGCAGAGAGGTTGGCCAACTTTCTCAGTCAAGTGCCAGGGTGAATTTAGGCTCTGACAGGTCAGACAGCCCCCAACATAACTGCTCAGCTGGCCTGTTGCAGCATGGGAGCAGCACTGGGCAGTCCATCAATAGATGGGGAAACTGTGTTCTGATAAAACTTTTTAAATTGAAGAATAGTTGATTTACAGTACTGTGTTAGATTCAGGTGTGTGTGTGTGTGTGTGTATATATACCTTTGCGTGCATGGTGCTAAGTTATTTCATTCGTGTCCGACTCTGTGTGACCCCATGGACCGTAGCCCGCCAGGCTCCTCTGTCTGTGGGGTTCTCCAGGCCAGAATACTGGAGTGGGTTTGCCGTGCCCTCCTCTAGGGGATCTTCCCAACTCAGGGATCGAACCTGTGTCTCTTATGTCTCCTGCAGTATCAGGTGGGTTCTTTACCACTAGCGCCACCTGGGAAACCCGTATATACATTCTTTTTTTTTTTTTTCGTATATACATTCTTTTTCAAATTCTTTTCCATTATAGGTTATTTTAAGTCCCCTATGCTACAGAGTAGGTCCTTGCTACTTATCTATTTTATATATAGTAGTATGTATCTGTTAATCCCACACTCCTAATTTCTCTCTCCCCTTTCTCTACTTTGGTAACCTTAAATTTGTTTTCGATATCTGTGAATCTGTTTGTTTTATAAGTTCATTTGTATTATAGATTTAAATTCCCCATGTAAGTAATATCATATAATATCTATCTTTCACTGTCTGGCTTACTTCATTTAGTGTGACAATCTCCAGGTCCACCCACACTGTTGCAAATGGCATTATTCCATTCTTTTTTAATGGCTGAGTAATATTCTATTATGTATGATAATATCTATTATGTGATGCGTGTACACACACATCACAGTTCTGATAAAACTTTATGTACAAAAACAGGTCGATGGCAGGATTTGACCTGCAGGCTGTGGTTTGGCAACTCCCTAGTGTAGCAAATCACCCTCCCCTAGCCCCAGCTTCTGTGGACAGTACTCTGGTTTGACCATCACACCCATCTGGGTGCTGGTTATTTAGGCTGAGAGGCAGGACTTAGGCGCATGGAGTCAGTACCGCTTAGCAAAGAGCAAAGTGCAAACGTTAAAGGAATTTGTACCCAAGTCCCCTTACCATTCCGATAGTGTTCGAACCAAGGTGCTGTTGCCCAGGCAGAAACGAGGCCCCCGAGCTTAGCTCGAACACGTAAAGAGATGTTGAAACGCCGTGGGAACCCCTCCGAGAGGCTGTTTGCGGTAAAGTCACACTCTGTCCTGGTGAGGTTCGTACAATCCACCTTGCTATCTTCTTTGTTGACATCATACCAGTTACTACTGGTGCTGCTGCAAACAGAAAAAAGGATTTCACTTAGCAGAAATCTCTCTTTGATCACATATCACAGTTCCCCCAGGGTTGAGTTTTTAAAAAAATTTTTTTCATTGAGATATTCCTCACATATCACACACTGCTCTCACTTAAGGGGACAGTTCAATGGCTTTCAGTATATGCGCAGGGTGGTGCAACCCTCCCCATACCCGTTTTAGAATATTTTCATCATCCCCCAAACAACCCCCATGCTTAGAGCATCACTCTCGACCTCCCCAATCCCTAAGCCCTAGGCTACCACCGATCTATTTCCTATCTCTAAGGATTTGCTTGTTCTGGCACTTCATAGAAATGGGATCATAACTGATGTGGTCTTTTGTGATTAGTGCCTTTCACTTAGCCTGTTTTACTTAGTATGTTTTCAAGTGTGATACATGTTGTAGCACGTATCAGTACTTTATCCCCTCTTATGGCCAAATTAACGTCCGGTTGCATGTTTATCCATTCATGTTCTGACGGACAGGTGGGCTGTCTTTTGGCTATTTGTCTTTTGGCTTATTCACTTTTTGGCTACTGTGAATAATGCTAAGAATATTCACATATAAATTTTTGTGTGAAATTATGTTTCCAGTTCTCTGGGGTGTATACCCAGAAATGAACTTACCAGGTCATATAGTTACTCTCTTTTTAACTGTTTTCCAAAGCAGCTGCATCATCTTATGTTCCCGGCCACAATGTATGAGGGTTCCGTTTTCTCCACATCCTCACCAAGGCTTGTTATTATGACCTTTTTATTGAAGCCATTCAAGCGTCTGTATTTTCTCTGGTGACTAATGATGTTGGGTATCTTTTCATGTACTTACTGGCTATTTGCATATCTTCTTTGGAAAACCGTCTACTCAAATCCTGTGTCTCTATTTTGATTTGGCTATTTGCCTTTTAATTGCTGAGTTGTAAGAGTTCTTTTATATGATATATTCTGGATACAAGTCCCTTATTAGATATATGGTTTGCAAATATTTTCTCCCATTTTGTTCCACAGCCAATGTTAATGCTTCAAACTCAGGCTCTGTAGCCTATGTCTTAGAACCGATACTGTGTTCATGCAACCACACCCCAGTTTCTCACTGGTGTAGAGCTTTGTTTTCACCCCATAGTTGCCCATTTAAAAAGAGTCATGGACTTCCCTGGTGGTACAGTGGATAGGAATCTCCCTGCCAGTGCAGGGGACAAGGGTTCGATCCCTGGTCTGGGGAGATTTCACATGCTGCGGAGCAACTAAGCCTGTGTGTGCCACAGGCTACTGAGCCTGTACTCTGGAGCCCGCCAGCCTCAACTACCGAGCCCACGGGCTGCAACGCCTTAAGTTGCAAGCCTACAGTCCGTGGTCTCCAACAAGATAAGCAAGCACAGTGAGAAGCCCACACGATGCAATGAAGAGCAGCCCACCGCTCGTTGCAAATGGAGAAAGCCTGCACAACAACGAAGACCCAGTGCAACCAGGAAAGAATAAACCATTTGTAAAAAATAGAGTCCTGCCCACAAGGAAACCTTGCTGCCTGTAAGGCCATGCATCCTTGTAACTGAGAATGTACCCCCTGTTCCGATACCACATGCCCATGCGGGATTCTATTACTAATCCCCGACTCTGAGCTCTGTCCTAAGGTGACAGACTTGAGAAAAGGCAGAGGGGTGACTCCAGAAGCCTCAGTGGAGGCAGCAGGCAGTGTCCCCTTGAGAGACAGGCTGTGCCCTGGACAGCAACTCTGGCCTGGAAAGCAGGGAGACAGGAGAGATGAGGCTGGGGTCACAGCCGCCAGCTCTCCCACACCACGTGGGCTTCTAAGGGTCTCTCTGACCCAGTCTGGAGACTCAGCTTCTGCTAAAGTGGCAGGTAACCCGATGAAAGTGATATCAATACATGTGGCCAAGGCTTCCACCGAAGATGCCCACCAGACTCACACACCACTGTACCTTGGAGTCCTGGGACCTAATTGGGAAGGGGATCACAAACCACAGGCGCCCCCTCTCAGACTGGGGGCTGTGCTACAGAAGCAGGTGGGTGACTTTTTTTTTAAAGTTACACAGATACCTGAAGGTACTCTCACCTTCTCCCTGCCAATTCCAGCTGTTGAACTGGGGCAAAAGGCCCCCTCTGGGATTAGCCGGGGAACTGACCTACCATGTTCCACCTACTCCCCTCTCCTCCAAACTTGTCCGTTTTGGATTTATCCCAAGGGTGCAAGGATTTTTTCCAATATTCACAAATTAATCAGTGATATGCCACATCAACAAACTGAAGAACAAAAACCATACCATCATCTCAACAGATGAAGAAAAAGCTTTTGACAAAATTTAACAGCCATTTATGATAAAAAAAAACTCTCCAGAAAGTGGGCATAGAGGGAACACATGGCAACACAACATAGGCCATTTATGACAAACCTACAGCTAACATCACAGTCAGTGGTGAAAAGCTGAAAGCATTTCCTCTAAGATCAGGCACAGGACAAGGATGTCCACTCTCGGCACTTTTTAAACACAGTTATGGAAGTCCTAGCTACAGCAATCAGAGAAGAAAAAGAGATAAAAGGAATCCAGATTGGAAAAGAATAGGTTAAACTGTCACTGTTGCAGATGACACGACATTACACACAGAAAATCCTAAAGATGCTACCAGAAAACTACTAGAGCTCATAAATGAACTTGGTAAAGTTGCAGGTTACAAAATTAATACACAGAAATCTGTTGCATTTCTGTTATGTTATTTCTGTACATTCAGAACTACTTTTTAAAAGTGTTTCTTAAGAACGGGGTTTAAAACGGCACAAACCATCCAAATTTAAATGACAGCTGACACTGTTTGGTTCCCCATCTATTTGTAAAGGGTAAAAATAAATTGCTGTGGGCCCCATTTAAATGGATAATGCAATGAACACAGCCTCATGGCATGACACCGCCCAGGCCTGGAGCCCCAGCCTCTTGCCCCAGCCTATGATGAATCAGCCAGTCTGAGCAATACCCAGCAAGCGGTCCTGGCTCCTGGCAATGTGTTCATATGGACAGCCTCTGTCCCCCAATTTGTCTAATTTTGAAAGCAACCTCAATCATGAGAGGGAGCACAGCCTCGTGATTAAACACATGGACTCTAGAGCCAGAATACCCAGGTTCAAACCCAGTTACTTCACTTCTCTGTTCCTCAGTCTCTTGATCTATAAGATGGGGATGCGCTAGAGCATCTGCTTCTTAGGATTGTCTTGAAGGTTGATCTCGTGGACAAGAGGAAAATGCCTGGACCAGGGCCTGGGGTTTCTACTCAGTTCAGTTCAGTTGCTCAGTCATGTCCGACTCTTTGCGACCCCATGGACTGCAGCACACCAGGCTTCCCTGTCCATCACCAACTCCTGGAGCTTACTCAAACTCATGGAGTCACTGATGCCATCCAACCATCTCATCCTCTGTCATCCCCTTCTCCTCCTGCCTTCAATCTTTCCCAGCATCAGGGTCTTTTCAAATGAAAAGGCAGCGGTACCTACTAAGCACCATCTAAAAATATTTATTAACAACCTGAGCAACCAATGATTTCCCTGTTCACCTTCTGTTACATCATTTCCAGAAATGATTAAGTAAGTCTCCTCTGTGAACCCAGCAAGTCCTCTTCCAGAAATGGATGAAAACAGTCATCGATGATTTCGGTTTGAGGACATTACTTTTAATAGTCACAAACTGTCAACTACACCACTCGTGGGTGGGGAAAAGTAAAAAAAAAAAATCATGAGTGATACATCATATAACAAAACATAGAATAAAAATGTTCACACTGAAATAACTGTAGGAAAAAATACTCACAAGCTTAACTACATTAAGTTAAAAGGGGAAAAAAAAAGGAAGCAAGACCCAGAGGTGTGACTCTAGTCTTGTTTCAGTCTCACACAGATGCTGGCATATTTGCAAACAAGTCCATGTATTTAGAAAAAACGTCTAGAGAGAAATACACTAAAACAAGAATAGTGATTTGTCTTGGACCCCAGGTTGCTTTAATTTTGTACTTTTTACTTTTCTGGGTTTTCCAGATTTTCTATAAAGAAGGTGCTTTGCTATTAAAATTAGAAAAACGTGAAGTTAAGAGAAAAAAGTGAAGTTAAGAAAAAAGGGGTTGGGAAGACTGGGGTGGGCAGGCCCTGGCGTGGCAAGAGGCCAGGTGGGGTGTGACCTAGAAAGGGCCCGGCTCTCTGCCTGCCTTTATTTTCAAGAAAAAACAGAAATTCGGTTCTTTTTTTAAAGTGAAATTTCCAGATTTGTAAATGTTAACACTAGTTAGGAAAACAACAACAGCAACAACAACAAAAAACCACTGTGGGCCAAACAGACTCTAGGCCAGAGGATCTGCCACCTCAGATTTAAACTTAAAATTTTCCCACAATGTGTTCTATGTAATTTTGGCTTTGCTGGCATGACTGTCAAAAAATGAAGGCACATTCATTTAAAGTTACAGTGATGTTTCCTGGAGAGAAACAGAATGGAAAATTTAAAGTTCCATGAGCCTCAGAATTAAATTACTTCATGTAACTAAAAGGTCCTAAACTTGTGAAAGTATCTAAAAACAGACCAGCAAAAAAAATCAAAGGCCCTCTTCCACAATCAAGTCTGTAATTTGAAAAGAAAACATAAAAATTCGCCTCTGTTTGAGTTTTCATGAGCCCTCAGCTTTTCCAAACAGGGATGATGCGTGAATGCGTGTGCATGCTGTCGCTTGTCGTGTCCGACTCTGTGACACCATGGACTACAGCCCGCCAGGTTCCTCTGTCTGTGGGATTCTCCAGAAAAGAATACTGGAGTGGGTTACCATTTCCTCCTCTAGGGGAATCTTCCTGACCCAGGGATCAAAGCCAAATCTCTTATGTTTCCTGCACTGGAGGGCGGGTTCTTTACCACTAGAACCCTAAACAGGAACATTCACATTCAACTCTGTTTCCTTTACCAAAACCAGCCCCTAACCTGAAAAAAATATCTTACAAAATGCTTTCCCAATAGAAAACAGAGTGAAACAGGTTAGTCTGTGATGTGAAACCGTCAAAGGCTTTAACAAATCCTTCTAGTGTCCAGAGGCCCTCTGTCAACTCATAAATGTACTTCCCCAATCAAGGCTGACAAGTGCTAGTGGGTAGATCAGCTGCGACTTCCTCTTACTGCAACCTTCGGGCAGCGCTCTAGGAGACTGTGTTCACTGAAGGTTGAGCGGGGCCAGCTCTAAGCAGGTGGCCGGTGCAGTGGCACAGAGCTGTACTCCTAAGAGGGTTCCTGACTTCAAGCTCTGCTGTTGCCGTCCTGAACTCCCCAAAGTTTTTGAACCAGGAGCCCCACGTTTTCATTTGGTACTGCGCACAAAATGATGTATCTGGTCCTCACGGACAGGTCTGTTTATTACAGATGATCATGTTTGAAATTTACCATCACTTAAGAAGTAGATAGGGATTTCCCTGGCGGTCCAGTGGTTGGGACTTTGCCTTCCAGTGCAGGGGAGGTGGGTTTGATCCCCAGTCTGGGAGCTAAGATCCCCAATGCCTTGAGGCCAAAAACCCAAAACGTAAAACAGAAGCAATATTACAACAAATTTAATAAAGATTTTAGAATACTAAAACCACCTTAAAAATCTCTCTAAAAAATAGACATAGATAAATGCAATCCAGAGATAGGCCTCAAATCTCAGTTTAGAATTAATTTTTACAATGTGCTCAGTCATGTCTGACCCTTTGTGGTCCCATGGACAGTAGCCTGCCAGGCTCCTCTGGCCATGGAATTTTCCAGGCAAGAATATTGGAGCTGGGTGCCATTTCCTACCCCAGGGATCTTCCCAACCCAGGGTGTGTCTTGCATCTGTTCTGATAGGCAGATTGTTTACCACTAGTGACACCTGGGAAGGCCATCATTTTTTTAAGCAAATATTGTTACACTGAACAGTTAAAGATAAAAAAGAAGTCCTCTGGAAACCTCCTCCTCTAACAAATTAACCACTTGTAATTTTTCCACATGCCCTACCTGTTCTGACCACAGATTCATTCCAAATTGGATACAGCTGCACCTGCTGTCATATGACACATAATTACCCTTTTCAGTGGTCCCTAAGGGCTCATTCACAAGTTAACTTGACACAATTCGTCAACTTCTAGCCAATGGACATGAATAGACACTTGAATGTATATCTTCATGAGTCTAAGTTTGTTTGGTTTCTTTTTTTTTTGATACAGAAGGTTGTATTGTCTGCCTGGAATAAAAAAAGTAGTATGGACATTCCCACGATTCTAAATGAAGAGAACTGACTTTTCAAGAGGGCTGTGCTCACAACTGATTCTGATTCAGCGTGTGTCCACCAGCCACATTCTCACCAGCACTAGGCATTCCCACTGTTAAAACTTTTGTTTATTTAGTAATCTAAAAATGACTTAGCCAATAATTTTTGTTTGTTTGTTTCGGCTGCACCTCAGGGCATGTGGGATTTTGGTTCCCTGACCAGGGATCAAATCTCTGCCCCGAGTATTAGAAGCATGCAGTCCTAAATGCTGGACCACAAGGGAAGTCTCACAATAATTTTAACTTGGTCTTCACTTAATGCATCTACCAAGGTAAACGACGGCTTGGATTTTGCCTTTCTCCTTCCTCTGTGTGTCTACATTGTAAATCAAGTGATGGCCAACTGTAGGAAGGCTTGAACAGGAGGTGAGGGAGAGAATGAGGGGCCAGAATAAAATGCAAAATGGATCACCAGCTTAGAAACTGGGAATTAATTGTTCATTAATTGAACAGCTTTCTTATTAGGCCAAATTCGGGCCAGAAGGCTAAATAATCCAGATTTTGAAACCTGAAGACGATGAAGACCAAAAGATACCTCTGGCCCTTTCCAGATAGGAAGCTCTTTCATACAATCTCCGCCTTAAACTGATGAATCAACTTCCACACAACTAAGCTGTCCTGTGGTGAGACAGCTGAGCTCCCTGAGGGTCAATATCCTTTCAGCCTTCGGATGGGTGGAGGGGTTGGAGGGGAAGTTGTGAAATCTCCATCCTTGGAGATTTAAGAAGTACAAGAGAGGGACGTCCCTGGTGGTCCAGTGGTTAAGATTCTGGGCTTCCAATCCAGCGGGTGTAGGTTTGATCCCTGAGCAGGGAACTAAGTTCTCACATGCTGCACAGGGTGTGGCCAAAAAATAAAAAGTCCGAGAGGACTATCTGCTTGTGACGACTTTGCTTACAGTGCTGCCAAGGAGCAAGAACAGGCAGCTGGCCTCAGGTTCTGTAACAATTCCACTCCCAGCTCCCAGGAAGAAGGCCAACAGAAACATTGCTTACTATTTATACTGCACCTGGTAGACCACCGGCCTCGGGTCGCTGTCCAGGGACACCGGCTCCCAGCTCAGCGCCTGCTGGGCGTTGTACAGGTGAACCTTCAGGTTTCCAGGAGCAGGCAGCTGGGCCAGGGAGTCTTGAAAGGGACAGAGAATAAGAGAAGGAGGGAGATGAGGGAGAGACAGGGAGGGTCAAGAGGAGAAAAGTCGATTACAAAAATATGTAATTCATGCGGCTGGGGTTTTGATATTACCCATTCTCCCCACACATCCCCTACGCCTTTAGCCTTTGACTAAAGACAGCCCTTCACCCTAGAAATGGCATATGGGGGTTCCCTTGGCTCTCTTCCCTGGAGATTGCATGAAGGGTTCCCTCAACTTTCTTATCTTGGTTTAACTATTTGTTAATCCCATAATTGATGCTTTTGAACTGTGGCTTTGGAGAAGACTCTTGAGAGTCCCTTGGGCTACAAGGAGATCCAACCAGTCCATCCTAAAGGAAATCACCCCTGAATATTCACTGGAAGGACTGATGTTGAAGCTGAACTCCAATACTTTGGCCACCTGATGCAAAGAACAGACTCACTGGAAAAGACCCTGAGCTGGGAAAGATTGAAGGCAGGAGGAGAAGGGGATGACAGAGGATGAGATGGTTGGATGGCATCACCGACTTGATGGACATGAGTTTGAGCAAACTCTGGGAGACAGTGAAGGACAGGGAAGTCTGGTATGCTGCAGTCCATGGGGTTGCAAAGAGTTGGACATAACTGAGCGAATGAACAACAAAAGATGGCACAGTTGACACAGTCTGTGGGGAAAGGGGCTTGGGGCTGCCTTTCCACCTGCAGGTTCCAGTTCCATGTGAGCAGGTCCTGGCTGAGGCTTAATGAGGACACCTGTCTACCTTTAGGAGTAGTAGTGTTAGTCGCCCAGTCATGTCCAACTCTCTGTGACCCCTTGGCCTATAACCCACCAGACTCCTCTGTCCATGGGATTCTCTAGGCAAGAATACTGGAGTGGGTGGCCATTCCCTTCTCCAGGGGATCTTCCCAACCCAGGGATCAAACCTGGGTCTCCAGCACTGCAGGCAGATTCTTTACCATCTGAGCTACAGGGAAGTACAGGCTGGTATGGTCCCACAGGGGAATTGGTAGGTGGCAGGGGGAGAGGAAGGAGAAAGGCTTCCCTGACCAGGAATTGAACCCAGGTCACAGCGGTGAGACTGCCTGTAGTAAGTGAGGGTAACATAAGAGCCTGGGCCTTGGTTTCTTCTTCAGGAATAAGGAATAAACCATAGTACACTGGAGAAGGTTCTGGAGAAGATTAACTTGATGGCTACTGGACAAGCATGAGACCCTGACTTTGATATAAGGAATATTTGGGAAATCTCCACAAATGTGTACACACACACCCCAAACCAGATGTGCAAATCCCAAAGACACCTGGGAGGGTGAGGACTTGTCTTCTGGGCTTCATGTGTTTCTCAAAGACTCCCCCAACGTCATAATCACTGAGGCTAAAATACAGATTCCCATGCCCCACCCCAGACCAGGACTCTGCATTTTCAACAAGCTTCCCAGCTAATTCGCATGCACGTTGAGACGTTTGAGAACCACAAATGGCAGAAGAACACGTTCTGCAGGGAACCACTGCCAATGTCAGAATCTCCCCTCCTTGGGATGGCCCGTGATCTACAGGACGGGGCTAGAGGCCACCAGGGTGGAAGGCTTTTCTCTCATGAGGAAACACATGGTGATGATAAGGCTTTCTCTGAGACCAAAAGATTAATGAGAAACACCCAGAGCTGGAAAGTCTGAAAAACAGGCTATTCCAGAGTTCCAAGCAGGAAATTCAAAACACACATTTTCAGTAAATGCATCTCAAAGAAGGATGCCAAGACCAGCTGAGAGCCTGGCCCACCGTGCTCCTGCTGAAAGAAGTTGTGGCCTGGAGTCTGTGGCCACCTGTTTACTTACAGAATGCCCATCACTTTCACAGCTAAGGCCTGGGGCTGACCTTCCTTCCAGACCTTAATTCAACCAGCTACCTTGACACTCCAGCCAACTCATGTCAGGCCTGACGGAAGCCGGCCCAAAGATGCAGCGTGGCGGGAGGCTGCTCTTCCAGACTGGCCCACCCTGCTCACTGGGGCTGCTATGGCCCAGTGGATCCCAATGTGAGCTCAGGAAATGAAGTCCTGCTTCCAGGAGATGCTGTGCAGGGTCTCAGGGGGTGAGGGCTTGGTTAGGGCTGGGCACGGGACCAGCCAGGAAGGCCAATGTAGTGTCTTAACCCGGATTCATGCTCTTATTGTTCCTACAGGTCAGACAACAGGTCTCACAGGCCAAGGTCAAGGTGTTGGCACGCTCCCTTCCTTCTGGAAGCCAGGGGAGAAATAGTTCCTGCCTATTTCCTTGCTGAGAAGCTGCTCACATTCTTTGGCTCCTGGCCTCTTGCTCCAGCAATGCTGGGCTGAGCCTGTCTTGTGCTGCCAGCTCTTTGGTTCCAACTTCCTCTTCCAGCTTCCAAGGATCCATGTGATTGCACTGGGCCCACTGAGCCCAATAATCCAGGAAAATCTCCCCAGCTCAGGAACCCTCATTTAATCACATCTGCCAAGTCCCTTTTGCCACGTAAGGCAACGTGGTCACAGGCTCCGGAGATCGGGCTGTGGATCTCTCTAGGGACCATTATTCTGCCTGCCTCCCCCTCCCTGGGGAGGATTTAGGAGGCATCCCCTCTCTCTCCACCTCCCTCCCCACCCCCATCTAGACAGTCCGCTAAGAAGGGGAGCACTAGGGACCACCGATGTCTTCCAGCCCGCCAGGCAGGCAGACCGGAGGACAGCCTTCTCAGTAAATATCAGGAGTCTCCATCAAAGCCTTCCGCTTTCTGCACCTTTCATGTAATAGAGGTGTGGCCAGGGGACCTGCAGCCTGGCTC
>NW_011495041.1:1442881-1443018 GCF_000754665.1 Bison bison bison
TTGTTGGCATCCCCTGTTTCACTGCATTCAGAGAAGAAACCGAGTCTCGGGGCTGTGGGTTTCACGCTGAAGCACCAGAGGCTGCCCTCTCACTCACACCAGCAGCCTCAGTTCCGCCCCGCGCATGCATCATCTCG
>NW_011495041.1:1443118-1448515 GCF_000754665.1 Bison bison bison
AGGGGGGCCCTTGCACTTCACCCTGCCTTTCTCTGGAGCCTTCTTTCTCCCTGGGCCACGCTTCTCCCCCACTCCCTTCAGTACTCTGCTCAAGCGCCACCCTATCAAAGCACTTTCCTGCCTCCCAATCCCCCTTTCCTTTCTCCTGGGTTTCCCACCACCTGGGTTTCCCACCACCTGGGTCCTGTGTTTACACCCGGGGGGTGGTGAGGAGGACCAGAATTTGACTGCCTGGGTTCAAAGGCCCATGCTCTTCGCAGGACCTTCGGGTGCGAAACCTCCTGCTCTTGGCAGAACCTTGTTTCACCTCTCTGTGCCTCGGTCGTCTCATCTGCGAAACAGCAATGATCACTGTGCAGACTTCAAAGGGTTCTTAGGAGGAGTGAGCGGGTTAATTTCATGTGTGCTGCTGAGACCTGCAGGAGCACAGCGTGACCGGTTCCTCTTCCTCAGATGCTAGAGCGGGAGCTCCAGGGAGGCTGGCTGTTGCCAGACTTGGGGGCTGTCCCATCCCCTGGAGCTGGAGAAGCAGGCTCCTGGGACCTGGGGAACAACGGAGCTGTAGCCCAGTAACCTGCTGTCTCTCCTTCAGGGATTAAGCAGCCAGTTTCTGCATTTGTCCAGGAGAAATCCAGGCTAAGCTCAAGCTCTCTTTCTTGCTTTATGTGTAAGTCCTGCCTTTTCTCTGGTCTCGGAGAGGCTGGGGCAGGAAGTGGGTACAATTCTGCTTGCCGTTGTTCGCTCACTAAGTATCTGACTCTTTGTGACCCCGTTGACTGTACCCCGCCAGGCTCCTCTGTCCTTCACTATCTCCTGGACTTTGCTCAAACTCATATCCATTGAGTTGGTGATGCCATCCAACCATCTCATCCTCTGTCGCCCCCTTCTCCTCCTGCCCTCAATCCTTTCCCAGGGTCTTTTCCGATGAGTTGGTTCTTCACATCAGGTGGCCAAAGTACTGGGGCTTCAGCTTCAGCATCAGTCCTTCCAATGAATAATCGGGGTTGATTTCCTTAAAGATTGACTAACTCTGGACTTATCTGGATGGCTCTAAAGGGTCCATATATTTAGGGCCATATGACCTGCAGTCAATGGTGTTAACAAAGGCTTTGGGAAGAGAAGAGAATTTGTGGGCAAAAGGCTTTAGCTGGAATCCTGATCCTGCCACCAAGAACCATGGAATCCTGCCACAACACACCTGAGCATCAATTTCCACATGAAAAGTGAAATGATACCATCTTTCCTAGAGATGGAGTGAGTGAGGGGCAAATGCAGGACCACAAATGAAAGGCAAACCAGACACCAAACCACACACTGCTGCCTAAGTGTGATTTTTAAGATGTGCCTGGTGGCTCAGACAGTAAAGAATCTGCCCGCAATGTGGGAGACCTGGGTTCTATCCCTGGGTCGGGAAGATCCCCTGGAGAAGGAAATGGCAACCCACTCCAGTATGCTTGCCTGGAAAATCCCATGAACAGAGGAGCCAGTGGGCTACAAGTCTATGGGGTTGCAGAGAGTCAGACGTGACTTAGCGACTAAACAACAACAGTTTCAGGGTGTCCTGATGGATGGCTGCAGGTGGTGAGCTGCAAGCTGTTACCCAGACCAAGCCACCAGTGACCACCAACAGGGGGCTCAGCCTGTGCTGACTGCTGGGTCAATGGTCTGACCCCGCGTAAGGCAGAACAGCGCCCTCCCCCCAAGACGTCTGTGTCTTATGAACATATTAGGTACATGGGGATCGGAGTTGCAGATGAAACTTAGGGCCCTACAGAAGATCTAAAGACAGCTTATCCTGGAGCATCTGGGTGGACCCAGGTCACCACTGTTTCTCCAGGAGCTGGAAAACGCAAGGAAATGATTCTCCCTCTAGAATCCTCAGAAACGAACACACCCCTAGGACACCTTGATTTAGCCTCAGCCCGGTCTGCATCTGACCACGACTTCCAGAACTGTAAGACACTGAATTCAGTTCTAGGTATCAAGGAAGTGACAACCCATTCCAGTATTCTTGCTTGGAAAATCCCATGGACAGAGGAGCCTGGCAGGCCACAGTCCTTGGGGCTGCAAAGAATCAGACACGACTGAGTGACTACCACACATCTTCACCGTAAGCTTCTTTACCGCAAGCATTTCCACTGCAGACACTTTCACTGAATAACTAACGGGCCGTAAGGCAATTTAGCTTATGTAAGTTGTAAAAGTAAATTTCACAAATCTCTTTTGATAAAAGTAAATTTTATCAACAGGAAAATGATGAAAAATAAAAGAGAAACATAACATTGGCCATAATGAAACATGAAAAATAAACAACAAAATTTAAAAGACTATTGCAAAATGAAAAACATTTGAATACATTTAAAATGTGTGTAGATTCACAGCAATACTGTGCAAACAACTGATTTTATTCTGTGGGCTTTACAAAGTACTGGTCTTCAAAGTCTTTTCTTTGGTTTCTTATCATATATACATATTTTTTGTGTGTGTGTATTGATTTGTCTCATGGTTTTTCTTTTTCACTGACATTTCTTCTTTTGTTAAGCAAGGTGTCAGCTTCTAAACATTGGGACACATATTTGTAACTGAGCTTTGGACCGTGTGTGCTGGCATATTGTCACATGTCTGTTGATAAATATTTAGTTCTATGGGAAGCATTGGTTCAACTCTGCACCTTTAATTAAGGCCATCGGCCTCTTTCTCTCCCAGGGTAGTGTGTTTCCTAATAAGAACACCAAGTCATCATCATCCATCAACTTGATAAAGCCATCAGCAACTTCACTATGAAATGCTTTCACATTTCAACCACTTGAAACCAAACTGTCAAACCAAGTTGTCAGCCAGTTATTTTATCTATTATGGCAAAACTGCCTGATGCCAATTAGTCATGTACTGAAAATGTCTGAGGTTGAAAATGCTTGTGGCAAAGGTATCTATGGCAAAGAAACTCACAGCAAAGATACCAGGCACAAATAAGTTTGTGCTATATTAAGGCACCAAGTTGGTGGTCATTGTTACAGCAACAACAGGAAACTAACACAGTCCAGGGAGGTGGACACCAGGCCTTTAATGGCACCCTAGCTCCTACAAGATAAAGCTCACAGTCCTAAGGAGGGTGCACAAAGCCCCACTCTGCTTCCTTCTCCATGGTCTTTGGGGCAATGGTTCACTGTTAATGGTAAGAAGAGAGAACCTAGGGAGATGCCAAGTGTATCTTCCATACAATTACTGTACAATCACACCTCCTGTTCCACCTTTCTGCCCCAGCTGGCTACCTCCGGTCCACCCTGGATCCAGGTGTTTGAGATTTTACACGTTTTTAAGAACAGGCTCTCCTGGGTCTTAATAGCCTAGTTTGATTAACACATATCACACACAGATAATAAAGTACTACTAACATCAGAATTAATCATTTAATCTTCACAATCGAAGACCCCTTCCCTCCTGAAACCCCCTCCCCCTGAAGGGTGACTGACTCGTGTTGCTGTCGTATGGCAGAAACCAGCACAACATTGTGAAGCAATTATCCTCCAATAAAAAACATGCAACAACAAAAAAGAAGACCCTTCAGGATCCTTCCATGGATGGGTCATTATGATGAACATCAGTGATCCCATCTCCAATTAATACCTTGCAGGTGAGGAGAAGTAAAAAACAAAAAACTCCCTGAATTCTCACCCATAACCAGGAAGTTGGTCTTGTCCGTAAATACTGGATATCAGCTTATCTACCTAGACCATTTGTCTCTTCCTAAAAAGAATGGTTTGATTTCCTAGGGAGCAAAATGGGGTTATTATCTACTTCAAAAGAATGGCTTAACAGCCTGTCCGCGTTAAAAGAGTAGCCCAATAAATGGTGGCCACTATGGTCATTTATAGAGTTTGCCCCCAAACATTCCTATTACGTATTACTTTCCACTGTTGAGGTTATGGACAAACAGGAGTTCCTTAATATACATTAATTTGCTATGGTTTTTCCTATGGTTGGGGATTTACTATTTTTCTCAGTGGTCTCTAAGCTCTGAGAAGCTTTGGATGTTCAAGTCAGCAAGTTACGGTAAGAGAATTTTGTGGCCTTAAGTACTAAATACTTCTATCAACCTCTGGACCACAGCAGACAAATCACAAACAATTCACAGACTAGTCAGGAGCAGCCCATGTATAGAGGACCACCTTGGAAAATTACCAACACCCGAATCTCATCTGAGGGCTTCCCTGAGCTTTCCCTTTCCCTTCTCACCTGAGTAGTAAAGAATCTGCCTGCAATGCAGGAGACATGAGACCTGGGCTCAGTCCCTGGGTTGGGAAGATCCTCTGGAGGAGAGAATGGCTACCCACTGCAGTGTTCTTGCCTGGAGGGTTCCATGGACAGAAGAGCCTGGCAGTCCATGGGGTCACAAAGTGTCAGACACGACTGAGTGGCTAAGCACAAATCTCATCTGAAGGAAGCCCAGGGAAGGAGCAAATGTAGGTTGTTCAAGACTCGAAGCTTGAGGAGCAGAGTTAAGATACAAACCCATCTGTCCAGCTCCCAGGAGGAAACAGCCATTTAACTAGGAGCACACAAGGGGATGACAGAGGACGAGATGGTTGGACGGCATCACCAACTCAGTGGACACGAGTTTGAGTAAACTCCGGGAGGCCTGATGTGCAGTAGTCCATGGGGTCGCAAAGAGTCAGGGACGACTGAGCGACTGAACTGAACTGAACTCACTCCCTGAGTGCTCCCCAGATGGCTTAGCAGTAAGGAATCAGCTTGCAATGCAGGAGACAATGCAGTCCAAAGGGTGGGTAAGAGTCGGACATCAGGGAGCGTGGGAGTACATACACACACACACACACACACACACACACACACACTCTCTCTCTCTCTCTCTCTCTCACTCCCCTCTCACACACACATACACTCACACATACACACACTCTCTCTGATGCAATGCTTCCCTTATCCAGGACCTATGGAGTTTAATGGCGTTGCAAGGGATGCTGATAAAAAGAAACAAGGCCAAACAACAGCTTGAGAATCCAAGGGGGAGGAAACTTCTAAATTCTTGAGACTTTTAAAGTGTTACTCAAACTATGATATCAGTCACTTCATGAGAAATAAGCCAGCAAAACACAAACACAGAGTGATGCACAGAGAGAATGTTCTCAACCACCTTTTTCCTTTCTCTCTGTCTCTCTCTCTCTCTCTCTCTGTGTCTCTCTCTTGGTAGTTTGTCCCTGGCTCATAGGTATGGTCAGTTAGTGTCAGAGGTAAACAGGAGGCTGAGCTTAGGTGGGGCAGTCCAGATGGGAACAGCGCTAGGATTAAAATTCTGGCTCAGCTGACCCGCTGCCCACCGCAAGGCAACATTTCTGGGTTTTGCGCCGCCGCCCCACTCCCCCTCCTCCGCCGGCC
>NW_011495041.1:1448799-1448998 GCF_000754665.1 Bison bison bison
CCCACGCCCCGCGGAGCCCACCCGATCGGGGCAGCCCTGAACCCCTTCCACTGATCCTGGCTCCCCGCGGACCCCACCCGCACGGGACACCCCTGTTTACTGCCCCCCCAATCAATGGGGGTTCCCGTGGATTCCCACCTACTGCGGGCTCCCCGCGGACTCCCACTCGCGAGACGCCGCCTCCGGCAGGCCTCGGGGT
>NW_011495041.1:1449098-1449417 GCF_000754665.1 Bison bison bison
CCCACCCCAGGGAGGAGAGGCCAGGCAGCGCTACATTCAGGCGGTCGGGAAGAGGAATCTGTGGCCGGCGGAAGCAGCCTCTTCTCGAGCCCTGAATCTGGTTTTTCCTCTGCTCATTTGGAGACGTTCAGAGTCGAGCCGCGCTAGCTTTGGGGGCTTCTCTCTTAAGAGAAGGAGCTACAGACTGTCCAGACTCGTGCAGGGGCAGCGCGGCCCGGGGCTCCTCCCGCCGCTCCAGCTCGCGGCCCGAGACTGCCTGGAATCCACCCCCCCCACCACCCCCCGCAACCATCCCACACCCGCTTCGGGCTCCCACGCC
>NW_011495041.1:1449653-1457633 GCF_000754665.1 Bison bison bison
CCGGGAACCGCGGCCCCAGGGGTCCCCGGGCTCTCCGCGGCCCGAGCGCCCCGCGCGGCTCTGCGCGAGCCGGGGTCTCCCCGAGGGGCTGGCGTCACCCAGCAAGCGCAGAGCCGGCTGGCCCCGATCTTGGCTCAGAGGAGCCGGGGGAAGAGGGAACCCTGCCACCCGCCGCCTTCTGTGCTGGGGACGACGGGTTGCGGCTCGCGATCCTTCGGGAAAGACCCCTCGGCACCCAGAGCCCCGGATGGGCCTCGCGCGGAGCCCTCGACCCTCACCCCACTCCCATCTTCGCCCACTGCCCCCCGATTTCCTGGGATTGCACAATTCCAGCGTTCCTCCCTTAGGCTGAAGCTTTTGCTTGTTTATCAGACTTTCAAGTACATATTTAGCTTTTAACCCTTTTTTGACAGTAGGGTCGAAGGGTATAGGGGTTGGAAAGAGCCTTGGAAAGACTGATTGAAGGAGGGGAGCTTTGGGGGCTCTGGGCGCCCGGCAAGGCGAGGCAGAGGGACCCGCCCCACATTTCATAATGGTCTGTGGCTTTGGCCCGGGGGCAGGCCGTGAAGAAGTCTATGAGGAAGTGACCCCGGGAGCTGGGGGTGCGGGGGTGGGAGTCTGAATTGGCTTTTATCCGTTGGATGCCAGCAAGGATTTGAGTCCATTCTGTTCTCTCAAGTTCAGCAGGAAAGGAAGGAGGCATAAAGGGGAGTTGGGGGAGCTGGGGTGGGGTGCGGATGGGGGCGGGCGGGACCAAGGAAAGGAATCACGAGCCCCCTCGGATCGTGCTGGACATCCTGTGGGTGGCTTGGCAGCGCACTATTCCGTAAGTCAGTCAAGCTTTGCTTTTGGACAAAACGGAGAACTCTTTTGAAATTGGCCACTCTTGTAAACAGAGGTGCTGAGATATCTAGCAGTGTTTGAATGATGCTTAGAGTGAGTTTTTCCAAGACAAAGACATGGTTTAAATGTTAAGTGAAAACAGCAGAATCCTTGCAAAAATGACGCGTTGAGAATGGCTGGGGGAAATACGCCAAAACACTGGCCTGAAATAGGGTGTGGGATTACAGAATGATAACAGGGTTTCTTTACTTTCTTCTTCTTCTTCTTTTTTTTTTTCCTTAGGCTTTTTTCTTTTTCCCCCAATGGGCATATTTTCCTTTTATAATCAGGAAAAAAAAATCAAGTTAAAGAAAAGGACACATGTGTTTGTGCCTCAGCCCAGGCCAGGGAAGGCTGGTGGTCTTCCTTGATGTGGAATGCTCAGGGGCAGCGACAGTGAAGCCTGTGGTCTTTGAGGGTTCTTGGAAACCCCCTGACAATCTCCTTCCAGAGCTTTTCTCTGCTAAAATGTAGAGGGTTTATGTTTTCCTTACAGTTCCTGGCAAAGTACTAAAAGGAGCCCTACCCAGTTCGCTGCTTGGGTGGACCTTCTGCTGACACCCCAGGCATGTACTATCCCCAAAGCAAGTAACTATCCCCCCCACCCCCGACATCAAGGCAGCTCGCCAAAGACAATTTCTCTCAGGGACTGGCATTTCTGCTTCCTCTTTCTCCTGGCTGAGAGACTGCAAAGTCTTGGAGAGATGACTGGGATTTCCACAGAATCCTCAATCTGAAGAGAATAGGAAGCCAGTCTCACTGGAATTGGCTGTGAAGGATGTCCAGCAACCACTGTCCTTTGGTTCCATCTCTGCCCAGCCAGAGCATCATGTCAGAGCTGAGTTTATTGGGTGTAACCTTTGTAAGTGGGTGACCCTCTGGCTCCCCTTTGGAGGCAGGTTTACTGAGAAACCACTGAAAGCAAACACCTCAGAGGCTCTCCTTTCCACAACCTCGTCCACGGCCGTAGAAGGGACTCCCCGTACTTGGTCATATGCTTTTGTGAAATCTGCCAAGTAAGAGCTTTTAACCACAGTCGTTCAGACATCTGTCTCTTTCCTCATCAACTTCTCCTTTAACACACTTCTAGACCATGCAGGATGGTGTTGGGGTGCCTGTGGTGTTTTCCAGAACTGTCTTGACATGATACAGCAGTAGCATTGTGAAGTTAAAAGACACTTTTCTAAACTGTCAATACGAAGAAACATTTTGATTAAATCATTCTAGAGGAAAAGACTGAATTAACATTTTGTTCTTTCTATACAGCATATTTTATGTATTTATTTTTAAATATTATTATTAATTTTTTGGCTGCGCTGCATGCCTCCTTGCAGGACCTTGGTTCCCTGACCAGGGATTGAACCCTTGCCCCCTGCAATGGAGTCCTAAGCACTGCACCGCCAGAAAATTCCCTAGAGCATATTTTAAAGGATTGTTGCATGTAGAGGCCACAATTACACAATCAAATGTGTAGATAAAAGAGTATTTTGGGGCCATGCCTTGGGAAATGCAGGATCTTAGTTCTCCCACCAGGTATCGAACCCTGAAGTGGAAGCACAGTCTTAACCACTGAACTGCCAGGGAAGCCCAAAAGAGCGTTAAAGAGGTATGTCAGGCGGTTAACTAACACAGGTATTCTATTTTCTGGAATTTTTGCAACGTTAGTGGTATTCAGCAGCTTTAAAAATGTGTAACTTGTGATTTATTTTGTAATGTGAAGTGAATACTTTTGTGCCTGACTTTATACTCTTAGTTGGGTATTCTTTACGGGTATTATATGAACAAACAAATTTCAGCCTTACAAAACCTGAATTGCCTCATTCCTTTCTGTTAATCTGCTACCTTCTGACCTGCTGATCTTCCTGAAATGTTTTCCTTATATGAATAATCTAGAGATGCTGCCCTCCCTGCCCTCAGGAGAGTGGGAGAGGGGTGGAGAAAGAAGCCCACATTGGTTGATGGCTTGGGTGCTTCTGCATGTGTTTTACCACTTCGGGCTGCCATGATTGCCGTGTCACAGATGAGGACACCGAGAAGAATTAAGTAACTTGCCTTGAGGTGAATTTATATGGTATCTGTGGCGTCTTAAGGCTTCCCAGTTGGCGCTAGTGGTAAAGAACCCGCCTGCCAATGCAGGAGACGTAAGAGAAGCAGGTTCGATCCTTGGGTCAGGAAGATCCCCTGGAGGAGGGTATGGCAACCCAGTCCAGTGTTCTTGCCTGGAGAATCCCATGGACAGAGGAGCCTGGAGGGCTATAGTCCATGGGGTTGCAAAAAGTCAGACATGACTGAGCATATACTATCATGGAGTCCTGTACCAAGGCCACAGAAGTAGAGCCACAAGCAGCACCATCTCTGGAAAGGACTGAGCCCCTTTGTAACTGTTGCCAAAAGTCCCCCAGCAGGCATCCTGACCCCATATTAGGCAAAAATGCCCACAGTAGTGCTCACTGTAGGCGCCCTAACCAACCTTCCACCAGGAATTTTCTTGGTCTTGAGGCTGTAAGAACTGGCAGCTAACCCAGGAAATGTGTCGACTCTCCTTGGTCTATTAGGAGGTTGCCCCACTGTGCTCAAAGTGCCCTTATCTCTGCTCTTTGTTCTTAATACACTCATTCCCCCCTGAAATGCTGTGTGTCTGAAAATTCCTTTCCAACCGCCCTCCGACTGCCATGACAGTATGCATTGAGCTAAGCCAAAACTGCTTTTCCTCAAATTCCCTTCTTGCAGAGTTCTGAATTAGCATGGAGCAGCGGATTTTTTTTTTTTTTTTTTTTTAACAGGATTTAGAAGGTAGAATGTGGCCATTCTCCTCTCAGGAGACTGGGGCAGGGCGAGAGGGATTGCTGCTGCTCACAGTATTGTGGCTTATCTACTGGTGTCCTGTAGAACAGGGAGGTAGCCAGTCTCGACGTTTCCTCCAGCATCTGCTGCTATGGCTTCCCTGTCTCCTGAGCCAGGTGCCCATTTAGCTCCCTGACAAAAGCATCCCCTTTTCCTGCAAGGCACCCTGCTGGAGACTTGGAGATAGTGAGAGACTGATGGTGGGTTGAGCATGTCCTTGTACCCGCCTCCTTTCGTCCACCTTCTCTTCCCCCTCCTGCCCAGACTGCAGCACCAGATACAGAAAAAAAAAAGTCTTACACAGATTATGTAGCCAACTTCCCTGATTTATTTATTTGTAAAATAGTTCTTTCTTTATCTGACTGTGCCGGGTCTTAGTTATGGCACGTGGGGTCTTTGATCTTTGTTGTGGGCGTCCCTGGTGGCTCAATGGGTAAAGAATCTGCCAGCGATGAGGGACACCTGGGTTTGACCCCTGGGTTGGGAAGATCCCCTGGAGAAAGGCATGGCAACCCACTCCAGTATTCTTGCCTGGAGAATCCCCATGGAAAGAGGAGCCTGGCGGGCTGCAGTTCACGGGGTCGCAAAGAGTTGGACAGGACTGAGCGACTGAGCACACAGCACAGTGGCATGAGGGATCTTTAGTTGTAGCATGAGAACTCTCTAATTGTGGCATGTGGGATTTAGTTCCCTGACCTGGGATCGAACCCAGGCCCCATGCATTGGGATGTAAGATCTTAGCCACTGGACCACCAGGGAAGTCCCTCCCATGATTTCTTAACATCAAGTCACACACACACACATTGCAGGGTGGTTTTGTTTCTCTGATCAAAATCTAACTGATCATATTCCCAAATTACACAGCACCTAGGGGTGCACTCCTAGCCAGTCCTGGCTAGCACTGGAGCCCTTTGCATCTCAGGCCAAACTTCTCATCGTGCCTTTTCAATTCCCCCAATCAAACCTGGCTCTGACCACCCCCGTCATACTTTTGAGGCTCACCAACAAGATCCTGCTTTTCTATCGTGAGACTTTAAGGATGTTTAAAAGTGAAGTATACTTGATTTGCAATGTTGTGTTAGTTGCAGGTATACAGCAAAGTGATTCAACTACACATATATATTCTTTTTTTTCTATTCTTTTCCATTTTAGGTTATTGCAAGATAATGAATATTGTTTCCTGTGCTATACAGCAGATCTTTTTTGGGGGGGGGGCATCTTCCACGTGGCATGTGGTATCTTAGTTCCCAGACCAGGGATCAAACCCACGTCACCTGCATTGGAAGCTCAGAGTGTTAACCACTGGACAACCAGGGAAGTCCCAGTAAATCCTTCTTGTTTATCTGTTTTCTATATGGTAGTGTGTATCTGTGAATCCCATACTCCTAATTTATCCCTCCTCCACCATCCATCCAGCATCCACCAAAGAATTGATGCTTTTGAACTGTGGTGTTGGAGAAGATACTTGAGAGTCCCTTGGACAACAAGAAGATCAAACCAATCAATCCTAAAAGAAATCAGTCCCATATATTCATTGGAGGGACTGATGCTGAAGCTGAAGCTCCAACACTTTGGCCACCTGATGCGAAGAGCCAACTCACTGGAAAAGACACTGATGCTGGGAAAAAGATCGAAGGCAGAAGGAGAAAGAAGGGGGAGACAGAGGATGAGATGGTTGGATGGCATCACCGACTCAATGCGCATGAATGTGAGCAAGCTCTGGGAGATGGTGAAGGACCTGGAAGCCTGGTGTGCTGCAGTCCATGGAGTTGCAAGGAATCGGACACAACTTAGCAACTGAACACCACCACCATCCGTGAGTCTTTGAAGACGAACTTCTTAAAAGCTGAGTGTGCTCTACTTTTCTTCCTACGCTGTCTGCCCCGCCTGCGCACCCCTCTTATTTCCTTAACTTCTCCCTGCTTCCTCCCTCCCCAAACCCACAATCTAAGTTCTAAACCTCCATTTCTTGTCTGAGCTTCCACTTCTTGAGGACTTTGTCGCTGTCCCAGTTTAGCATCTTCTACTGCTGCACAGCGTCTCGTGTCACGGTGGATCCCTGCTGAGACAGACACCTTCAGAGTGTGGGCAGGTGAGTGCCCCTGTCAGTCAAACCGAGCAGCAAGAGCTCCAAACTCGAAGTAGGCCCTGACCATTGCTTGACGGGGTGTCCTCTGAGCCAAGAAATTCCAGCAGTAGGATCAGGGGAACTGGCACAGAAGTAAAAGGATACATTCAGCTGGGTCTCTAGTGACCCCGTCCTGTCTCCTCATGGAGTCCAAGCTTGCTCTGCTCGCCGCACAATAGACCAGTGTATCTGAGAGACGAGGTGTTGAGGCAGGGAAGAGACTTTAATCAGAGAGCCGGAAGGCTAGCACCTCAAAATAACCATCTTATTGGGGTCTGGAGGCCAGGTTCTTTTATAGATTAGAGGTGAGGGGGTGGTGAGGATGCAAAGTTAAAAGGCCAAGAATCTAGCAAACATTTCCTAGAGCGGCAAGCCTCAGGGCAGGGGATGTGTTAATTCGTCCTTCCTGCCATCCGCAAGTGGACAGGGTTCTGAACAGAAGCGCCTTAGTTCAACAGTCAGGCAGACGGTTTACCTCTCCGAGGCAAACCGTTCTGCATGATTATGGAAACCGAAGCAACGAAAGGCGAGTCAAAGAAGAAGTTCTACTATGCAGTCAGAATTGGCGTCCTCCCTGCAACACTCACTGTGTCCATGGAGGGCCACAGCGCCTTCCATTCCATTCCCTGCTAGTGTTGCCTTTCTGCTTCCCCGGTGGGGCCATGGCAAAAACTCCATCCAAAGAAGTCAGACTATTTTCTTCTCTCTTCCTTCCCTTGCCAGGGTAACTATTTTAAAACGTGATACTCTGCATTTCCCTCCTCTGGGAAACAGGAAATGAATACCTGAAAATTTGGCAAGAAGAGAGAGTGCAGAGAGAAGGAAATGTGCAGGTCCTTTGAACCCCTATAAAAGGAGAAGTTACACCTACATATGTAAATATCAAAGCTTTAATATTCCTGCCTCTGGCGAGTCCCTTGGGAAAGCCCAAAAAAGGGGCCCAGGCCTTCTGGAAGCTGCCCGTGGGAACTGGGAGGGGCTGGCAGGAGATGTCTCCACTGATTTTCTGGACAGGGTTTGTGTAACTAATTCAGAGGAACTCAGATGGATCTCTGTTTTCTGGGAAGGCTGAGATCATATCATTATCCTTCCATGTGTAAACTTGCCACCTGGGTCCTGCAGACTTCCAGGAAGAACCTGGTAGGTAGGTTGGACAGGAATAAGAGTGGCTCATTAAGAGACGGGCCTAGATGAGGCAGTGGCTGCTGTGAATCAGCTCAGTGCAGCTGGGTGGTGTCACCAGAGCCTCTGATGAGTCATCATTGACACCATTAGCAAAGCGGAATCAGGCCTCAGACCAAATCAGATCAGAGCAGTCACTCAGTCGTGTCCGACTCTTTGCCATCCCATGAATCGCAGCACGCCAGGCCTCCCTGTCCATCACCAACTCCTGGAGTTCACTGAGACTCACGTCCATCGAGTCAGTGATGCCATCCAGCCATCTCATCCTCTGGCGTCCCCTTCTCATGCCCCCAATCCCTCCCAGCATCAGAGTCTTATCCAATAAGTCAACTCATTGCATGAGGTGGCCAAAGTACTGGAGTTTCAGCTTTAGCATCATTCCTTCCAAAGAAATCCCAGGGCTGATCTCCTTCAGAATGGACTGGTTAGATCTCCTTGCAGTCCAAGGGACTCTCAAGAGTCTTCTCCAACACCACAATTCAAAAGCATCAATTCTTCAGCTGTCAGCCTTCTTCACAGTCCAACTCTCACATCTATACATGACCACAGGAAAAACCATAGCCTTGACTAGATGAACCTTTGTTTGCAAAGTATTGTCTCTGCTTTTCAATATGCTATCTAGGTTGGTCATAACTTTCCTTCCAAGGAGTAAGCGTCTTTTAATTTCATGCCTGCAGTCACCATCTGCAGTGATTTTGGAGCCCAGAAAAATAAAGTCTGACACTGTTTCCACTGTTTCCCCATCTATTTCCCATGAAGTGATGGGATTGGATGCCATGATCTTCGTTTTCTGAATGTTGAGCTTTAAGCCAACTTTTTCACTCTCCTCTTTAACTTTCATCAAGAGGCTTTTGAGTTCCTCTTCACTTTCTGCCATAAGGGTGGTGTCATCTGCATATCTGAGGTTATTGATATTTCTCCCAGCAATCTTGATTCCAGCTTGT
>NW_011495041.1:1457869-1458138 GCF_000754665.1 Bison bison bison
GGTCAGGTGGTCTGGTATTCCCATCTCTTTCAGAATTTCCCACAGTTTATTGTGATGCACACCGTCAAAGGCTTTGGCATAATCAATAAAGCAGAAATAGATGCTTTTCTGGAACTTTCTTGCTTTTTCCATGATCCAGCAGATGTTGGCAATTTGATCTCTGGTTCCCCTGCCTTTTCTAAAACCAGTTTGAACATCAGGAAGTTCACAGTTCACATATTGCTGAAGCCTGGCTTGGAGAATTTTGAGCATTACTTTACTGGCGTGTG
>NW_011495041.1:1458238-1459539 GCF_000754665.1 Bison bison bison
GAATTCCATCACCTCCACTAGCTTTGTTCATAGTGATGCTTTCTAAGGCCCACTTGACTTCACATTCCAGGATGTCTGGCTCTAAGTCAGGGATCACACCATCGTGATTATCTGGGTCGTGAAGATCTTTTTTGTACAGTTCTTGTGTGTATTCTTGCTATCTCTTCTTTATATCTTCTGCTTCTTTTAGGTCCATACCATTTCTGTCCTTTATCGAGCCCATCTTTGCATGAAATGTTCCTTTGGTATCTCTGATTTTCTTGAAGAGATCCCTAGTCTTTCCCATTCTGTTGTTTTCCTCTATTTCTTTGCATTAATCGCTGAAGAAGGCTTTCTTATCTCTTCATGCTATTCTTTGAAACTCTGCATTCAGATGTTTATATCTTTCCTTTTCTCCTTTGCTTTTCACTTCTCTTCTTTTCACAGCTATTGGTAAGGCCTCCCCAGACAGCCATTTTGCTTTTTTGCATTTCTTTTCCATGGGGATGGTCTTGATCCCTGTCTCCTGTACAATATCACGAACCTCATTCCATAGTTCATCAGGCACTCTATCTATCAGATCTAGGCCCTTAAATCTATTTCTCACTTCCACTGTATAATTATAAGGGATTTGATTTAGGTAATACCTGAATGGTCTAGCGGTTTTCCCTACTTTCTTCAATTTAAGTCTGAATTTGGCAATAAGGAGTTCATGGTCTGAGCCACAGTCAGCTCCTGGTCTTGTTTTTGCTGACCGTATAGAGCTTCTCCATCTTTAGCTGCAAAGAATATAATCAGTTTGATTTCGGTGTTGACCATCTGGTGATGTCCATGTGTAGAGTCTTCTCTTGTGTTGTTGGAAGAGGGTGTTTGCTATGACCAGTGATTTTCTTGGCAAAACTCTATTAGTCTTTGCCCTGCTTCATTCCATATTCCAAGGCCAAATTTGCCTGTTACTCCAGGTGTTTCTTGACTTCCTATTTTTGCATTCCAGTCCCCTATAATGAAAAGGACATCTTTTTTGGGTGTTAGTTCTAAAAAGTCTTGTAGGTCTTCATAGAACCGTTCAACTTCAGCTTCTTCAGCGTTATTGGTTGGGGCATAGACTTGGATTACTGTAATACTGAATGGTTTGCCTTGGAAACAAACAGAGATCATTCTGTCGTTTTTGGGATTGCATCCAAGTACTGCATTTTGGACTCTTTTGTTGACCATGATGGCCACTCCATTTCTTCTGAGGGATTCCTGCCCGCAGTAGTAGATATAATGGTCATCTGAGTTAAATTCACCCATTCCAGTCCATTTCAGTTCGCTGATTCCTA
>NW_011495041.1:1459639-1520158 GCF_000754665.1 Bison bison bison
CTCCATTTCTTCTGAGGGATTCCTGCCCGCAGTAGTAGATATAATGGTCATCTGAGTTAAATTCACCCATTCCAGTCCATTTCAGTTCGCTGTTCCTAGAACGTCGACATTCACTCTTGCCATCTCTTGTTTGACCACTTCCAATTTGCCTTGATTTGTGGACCTGACATTCCAGGTTCCTATGCAATATTGCTCTTTATAGCATCGGACTTTGCTTCTATCACCAGTCACATGCACAGTTGGGTATTCTTTTTGCTTTGGCTCCATCCCTTCATTCTTTCTGGAGTTATTTCTCCACTAATCTCCAGTAGCATATTGGGCACCTACTGACCTGGGGAGTTTCTCTTTCAGTATCCTATCATTTTGCCTTTTCATACTGTTCACGGGGTTCTCAAGGCAAGAATACTGAAGTGGTTTGCCATTCCCTTCTCCAGTGGACCACATTCTGTCAGATCTCTCCACCATGACCCGCCCGTCTTGGGTTGCCCCACGGGCATGGCTTAGTTTGAGTTAGACAAGGCTGTGGTCCTAGTGTGATTAGATTGACTAGTTTTCTGTGAGTATGGGTTCAGTGTGTTATCCCTCTGATGCCCTCTTGCAACACCTACTGTCTTACTTGGGTTTCTCTTACCTTGGGCATGGGGTATCTCTTCACGGCTGCTCCAGCAAAGGGCAGCCACTGCTCCTTACCTTGGACCAGGGGTTATCTCCTCACCGCCGCCCTTCCTGACCTTCAACGTGGGATAGCTCCTCTAGGCCCTCCTGCGCCCGCGCAGCCACGGCTCCTTGGACATGGGGTTGGTCCTCCCGGCCACCGCCCCTGGCCTCGGGCTTAGGGGCGTGGGGTAGCTCCTTCAGCCCGCTGCCCCTGGTCTGGGACTTGGGGAGTGGGGTATGTCCTCCCGGCCGCTGCCCCTGACCTCGGACGCGGGGTAACTCCTCTCGTCGCCACCCCTGACCTCGGACGCTGGGTATCTCCTCTCGGCTGCCCCCACCTGACCTCGGACGCAGGGTAGCTCCTCTGGGCCATTCCTGCGCCGTCGCAGTCTAGTACTCTAGGCCACTGCCCTTGACCTCGGACATGGGGTAACTCCTCTTGGCCGCCGCCCTTAGGGCATGGGGTCCTCCTGGCTTCTGCCCCTGACCTCGGACGTGGGGTGGCTCCTCTCGGCTGCGCTTAGCGCGCAGCTGCCTGCACTTTAGAGCACCCATCGCAGCTGCCTGCGCTTTTTGGGAATCAGGCCTACACCCTCCTATAAGAGATCCTGCTTTGGGCATCTCTCCACCTCATCGCAAGCCTTTGAGGTCAGGGCAGTGATTGTTCTGCTCAGCACTGTTGTGCTTGATGTTTTTAATATTTATTGATTGATTTTTGGCTGCTCTGGGTCTTTTTTGCTACACTCACACTTTCTCTAGTTGCAGTGCGTGGAAGTGCAGTGAAGTGAAAGTCGCTCAGTTGTGTCCGACTCTTTGCGACCCCATGGACTATCCAATCCATGGAATTCTCCAGGCAGAATACTGGAGTGGGTAGCCTTTCCCTTCTCCAGGGGAATCTTCCCAACCCAGGGATCAAATCCAGATCTCCTGCATTGCAGGCAGATTTTTTTTTTTTTTTTACCAGCTGAACCACCAGGGAAGCCCAACAATACTGGAGTGGGTAGCCTACCCTTGACCAGCAGATCTTCCCGACCCAGGAATCAACCTGGGGTCTCCTGCACTGCAGGCGAATTCTTTACCAGCTGAGCAACGTGGACTCTGGAGCAAGGCCTGAGTATGGGCTCAGTAGCTGTGGTGCACAGAATTAGTTGCCCTGAGACACGTGAGATCCTTCCAGACCAGGGATCGAACCCATGTCTCCTGCATTGGCCGGCAGGTTTTTAGCCACTGGAGCGCTAGGGAAGTCCCCACTCAGCACGTTTTGAGCACCCTTAGTATATCTGGGAAGTTCTCAGTCTTATCAGTCCTGCCCCTTCTAGAAAACTCCAGATCCCAGCCCCCATCACTGTCCTGTTAGTCTCAGCCAAGTCTCCTTCTCTGAGCTGAAGAATCTTGAAAAATTTTACATCTAAGAACCACCAGGAGTTCCCCCTCACATCTCAGTTTTTCAGTGATTTCTCATGAGGGATTCACTTCGTGGTACAGCAGAAAGTAGTGCAACATTGTAAAGCAACTATACCTCAATGAAAAGAAAAAAAAAAACAACAACGAGGGGGTGGAAATCACTTGAAGACATTAAAAAAATACTCATGAGGGAAATCAGCCCCATATAATCAAAAGAATTTTATGTTATGTGTCCTAAAAGTTAACACATATTATTCCACCTAGCTGGCCTATAACTGAGACACCAAAAGATTTTGTTATTTACTTGAGTCTTAATTCTTTTACAGTTCATTATTTCACTCTTATAAATGCTTATTTTCATTGTAATAAATCTTTTGGGGAAGAAAGACTGAAAAAAAAAGGGAAAGAAGTCTTTGGAAACACAAACTGCTAAAAGGTCTCTCTAGCCCAAATTCTAATAATCAGCCTCCTTAAAATTGCTTGCCAAAGGCAAATACAGATTTTGAAAGACTTGAACAAATACTGAAAGGCTTTAGTCATCCAAATGAGTAAACGATTTATTTCAACTGACTTTTATAAACTAGTGAGTTTTCTATCGTACCTAATTTATAACTAAAGCTTTAAAATGAAAACTAAGGAGAAAAAAAAACACGTATTATTCTAATTCTCTTTCTCTGTAAACATTTATATGAATATCCTTTCAGATATATTCTTTACCTTGTTCACGGATTCCTTTTGTTTTAAAACATATATTTGATTTTTTTTTGAGACATGTATTCTAATTTGATACTGTTACTCTTTGTGTTTGCAAAATGTATACTGGAACTACTGAGATTAAAAGATGCTTGCTCCTTGGAAGGGAAGCTAGACAGTGTATTAAAGAGCGAAAACATCACTTTGCCAAAAAAGGTCCATATAGTCAAAGCTGCGGTTTTTCCAGTAGTTGTGTATGGATGTGAGGATTGGACCATAAAGAAGGCTGAGCACCAAAGAATTGATGCTTTCAAACTGTGGTGCTGGAGAAGACTCTTGAGGTTCCCTTGGACAGCGAGGAGATCAAACCAATCAGTCCTAAAGGAAATCAACCCTGAATATTCATGGGAAGGACTGAAGCTCCAGTACTTTGGCCACCTGATGTGAAGAACTGACTCATTGGAAAAGACCCTGACCCTGGGAAAGATTGAGGGCAGGAGGAGAAGGGAGAGGCAGAGGATGAGATGGTTAGATAGCATCACTGACTTCCTGCACATGAGTTTGAGCAAACTCTGGGAGATAGTGAAGGACAGGAGAGCCTGGCTTGCTGCTGTCTATGGGGTTGAAAGGACTTAGCCACTGAACGTTGAACTTACCAGGACTTATCAACTGAACAACAAAAATACTGGAACCTCTTGTCAGATGTATACTGTTTGTCTGGGAGAAACAAAGACCTTTCTTCTCTTTGTGTCTGTTTTTAGAGAGGTGTTACGGACTGAATGTGTCCTTTCCAAACTCATACATAAAAACCCCAACCCTCCATCCTCTCCACCCAACCCACACCGGGATAGAATTTGGAGGCGGGGCCTGTGGAAATTAATTAGGGTTAGGTGGGGCCCTGCGGATGGGGGGCGCCTATGGTGAGACTAATGACTTTTCTATAAGCCAGTGTCAACCTAAATAAACCTATCAGGCATTAATCAAGCAAAAAATGTTTATTTGGGATCAAAGACTTGCAATTCAGAGCACACAGATTCCAGCAGCATTTTTAAACAGTGTCTTGCTGCTGCTGCTAAGTCGCTTCAGTCGTGTCCGACTCTGTGCGACCCCAGAGACAGCAGCCCACCAGGCTCCCCCGTCCCTGGGATTCTCCAGGCAAGAACACTGGAGTGGGTTGCCATTTCCTTCTCCAAAGCATGAAAGTGAAACGTGAAAGTGAAGTTGCTCAGTCGTGTCTGACTCTTAGTGACCCCATGGGCTGCGGCCCACCAGGCCCCTCCGTCCATGGGATTTTCCAGGCAAGAGTGCTGGAGTGGGGTGCCATTGCCTTCTCCAAAGAGTGTCTTACTAGAGACTAAAAGTCAGGGGCTTTTAAAGGCAAAGGAAGAAGCTTGAATTACAAAGAATTTTAATTAAGAGTTGGAAGCAGAAGCTAGTCTTGGCTAAACAACATTGAGTGTCAAGGCTCTCACTCAAGGGAGTAAGGGTTGCTTCCTGTGACAAGTTGCGGGTGTTCTTGCAGAGTGCTTGGAATATTTATGGTTTCCCAGTTCAAAAGTTCATGATTCCACCTGGTGCAGACGAGTGTAAAGGTCAACCTCTTTAATGGCCTCCTAGTTTCCTTTTAAAAAACCTCTTGACATAACTTCATTTTATTTCACATTTCATACCAGGAAGAGAGCTCTAACCAGAACCCAACCATGCTGATACTCTGGTCACAGATTTCCAGCCCCACAGCTGGGACAGTTTCAGTTGTTTAAACCACCTGTTGCTGTTCAGTTGCCAAGTCACATCCTACTCTTTGCGACCCCATGCACTGCAGCTCGCCAGGCTGCCCTGTCCTTCACTACCTCCTGGAGTTTGCTCAAACTCGTGCCCATTGAGTCGGTGATGCCATCCAACTATCTCATCCTCTGTTGCCCCCTTCTCCTGCCCTCAATCATTCCCAGCATTGGGGTTTTTTTCCCAGTGAGGCACTCCTCTCATCAGGTGGCCAAAGTATTGGAGCTTCAGCATTAGTCCTTCCAATGAATATTCAAGATTGATTTCCTTTAGGAACTACCTAGTCTTATGGTATTTTGTTATGGTGGCCTGGGCTAAGACAAAGGGTCTTGATCTCTGGCTATGACAATGTGTATAGAAGAGCTCATAAAACAGGTGTCAGGAACTCAAGTGAATAAGTCACCTGGTTTCTGTTCAGTGGAGGCCCCTCTCACTTTACAGATTATTTAGGGAACAGCAATAGGCACATTTTTGGAAGTTAGTGCTTGGGCTGTCAGGATATAATCTCCTCTGAAGAACTAAGTCCCAGGTAATGCAGTTCCTGTTCTACAAGTCACTCAGAAGTTGCCAGTCAGCATTTCTGGGTCAGAACTGCATTGCCACATGGAGGGAATACAGTTCCAGCCACAAGTAAAGAAACCTGATGTTTTAACCCATCTGGGAAGCCTTCCTGAGGGCAAATGAATGATTCCCCTGGGGCTTTGTGAATTGGTGAGTCCGTTCTAGGGGCTTTCATTCCTTCCATCGATGATTCCAATGATGCATGGACCCAGGCTGGGACCTCTGAGCTCTCAGATGGTTGACCCAAGAGCCCCTCCTCTCCATGTGGAATCCTGCCTGGGATCCCCTCTTCTTGGGAGCGGAATGACTTTCTTATTGATGTGGTAAGAAATTTTCCCAAACTTAGTGGCTTAATGGACATGAAATCAAGCAAATTTCAAAAGATTGTGAAGGACAGAGAAACCTGGCATGCTGCAGGCCATGGGGTCGCAAACAGACTTAGAGACTGAACAACAACAACAGAAGCTGGAAGTCCACAACAGGTTAACAGGGCTGCCTTCCTTCTGGAGGTTCTAGGGGAAATCAGTTTCCTTGCCTTTTCCCACTTCTAGAGGCTGCCTGCATTCCTTGGCTTGTAGCCTCTTCCTCTGTCTTTAAAGCCAGCATTGTAGTGTCTGCAACTCTCTCCAGTCTCTGGTGCTGGAGCTGAAGCGCCAATCCTTTGGCCACCTGATGCGAAGAGCTGGCTCATTGGAAAAGACCCTGATGCTGGGAAAGACTGAAGGCAGGAGGAGAAGGGGGCGGCAGAGGATGAGATGGTTGGATGGCATCACCGACTCAAGGGACATGAGTTTGAGCAAGCTCTGGGAGCTGGTGAAGGAGAGGGAGGCATGGTGTGCTGCAGTCCATGGGGTCGAAAAGAGCCAGACACGACTGACAACAACAGCAATACCATCATAGATCTATTTGTTAAGGCTTTTCATATATTAGGATATGCATTCAACATAATATTCAATATTTGTATATGTTGCAAAATGACCTCTACAGTAAATCTACTTAATATCCATCACCACACAGTTATAGAATTTCTTTCTTGTGATGAGAACTTTTAAGATCTACTCTCAGCAACTTGTAAGTATGTAATACCATATTATTAACTATAGCTACCTGCACATTATGTCCTGAAGACTTAATTGTTTTAAAACTGGATGTTTGTACCTTCTGATCGCCCTCACAAGTTTCACCCCACCCCCTGCCTCTGAAAACCACCAATCTGTTCTCTGTACTTATGGGTTCAGTTTTTTCTTTCTTCTTCTTCTTCTTTTTGAAGATTTTATATATAATTGAGATAATATGGTGTCTTTCTATGTTTGACTTATTTCACCTGACATGGTACCTTCAAGGCCCATCCAGGTTGTCACACATGGGAGGATCTCCTTCTTTTTTTACAGCTGAATAATATTCCATTGTATATATACCACGTTTTCTTTATTCATACCTCCATCAATGAACACAGACCCTTTTCTGACACTCCTGCCCCACCCCATTCCTTATAAGGATCCTTATGATTACATTGGGTTCAGTTCAGTTCATGCTCAGTCGTGTCTGACTCTTTGTGACCCCATGGATCGCAGCACACCAGGCCTCCCTGTCCATCACCAACTCTCGGAGTTCACTCAGACTCAAGTCCATCGAGTCAGTGATGCCATCCAGCCATCTCATCCTCTGTCATCCCCTTCTCCTGCCACCCTCAATCTTTCCCAGCATCAGAGTCTTTTCAAATGAATCAGCTCTATGCATCAGGTGGGCCAGTGAACACCCAGGACTGATCTCCTTTAGGATGGCCTCGTTGGACCTCCTTGCAGTCCAAGGGACTCTCAAGAGTCTTCTTCAACACCACAGTTCAAAAGCATCAATTCTTTGGCGCTCAGCTTTCTTCACAGTCCAACTCTCATATCATACATGACCACAGGAAAAACCATAGCCTTGACTAGATGGACCTTTGTTGGCAAAGTAATGTCTCTGCTTTTCAATATGCTGTCTAGGTTGGTCATAACTTTCCTTCCAAGGAGCAAGCGTCTTTTAATTTCATGGCTCTAGTCACCATCTGCAGTGATTTTGGAGCCCCAAAAATAAAGTCAGCCACTGTTTCCCCATCCATTTGCCATGAAGTGATGGGACCGGATGCCATGATCTTTGTTTTCTGAGTGTTGAGCTTTAAGCCAACTTTTTCACTCTCCTCTTTCACTTTCATCAAGAGGCTCTTGAGTTCTTCTTCACTTTCTGCCATAAGGGTGGTGTCATCTGCATACCTGTTATCGATACTTCTCCAGGCAATCTTGATTCCAGCTTGTGCTTCTTCCAGCCCAGCGTTTCTCATGATGTACTCTGCATACATTGGATACCCATATAATTGAGGAAAATCTCCCCATCTCAAGATCCTTAACCTAATCACACCTGCAAAGTCCATTTTGCCAAGTAAGATAACATATACATAGGCTGTGGGGACTAGGATGTGGGCAAATTTGGGGACCATTATTCAGCCCACCACAGGGGCTGCACAGAATGACACCAGACAGGTCGGTAGACACTCTCAGCATCTCTGCTTTGGCCTCTTCCACCAATTCAGTCTTGCATGGCACCTGCAACCCAGCACACCCACACCTCTACAGTCTGGCATCCTCAGGTTGGCCAGTATACCAACACCCCCTGTCTCTCAAAATCTGAAGGCTGCGACCCTTGCAGGGCTGTTCTTCCTGGGGCTGGCATTCATCCTTTTCTTGTTAAACTCAGTGCAGCATTAGCTTGGCGGGTGTAAAAGCCTACCTTAAAAAAAAAGAGGGGATAGAAGAATTAACCTCGTTTTCTGGAGCTTGGCAACCCACTCCAGTATTCTTGCCTGGGAAATCCCACAGATAGAAGAGCATGGCAGGCTATAGTCCACAGGGTTGCAAAAAGTTGGACACGACTTAGCAACTAAACAACAAGTGGAGCTTGGAGTTGGGACATGTGAGGGTGGAAAAGATTTGTGGCACTTCCTAGTAACCTGTATATACTCATTTGCAAACAAGACTCTGACTTTCTGGTTGCAAAAGTGCACTTGTTGGGCCAAGATGAGAGCGGTGCTGGCCAGTCATTCTGTCTGCTGGCAGGGAAGAGAAAGGCTTATTGGGAACAGCAGGCTTCTTCATTTAATTCCTCCTTCACTGCCAACAATTCGTTCTGGGTACACATTCCTCTTGAAAGGGCTCGTGCCAGAGTTGAGACTTACTTCCAGGAAAAGCTGGAGTTTGATGTGATAATGCCAGTCAGCCAGATCAGTACTCTGGCTTAGCTTGGGCAGGAACTATTAAACATCAGCTGATTTCTTGAACTTAATAAGAAAAAAATGCCATACCTCATTCTCTAGAATGTTAAGGCACCTAGAGTAATAAATACACTATATCATAATTTATAACAAATGCATGTATTTTTTTTAAATGACATACAGTTGACTTACGATACTGTGTTATTTTCAGGTATATAGCAAAGTGATTTGGTTATACATATATTTATCTATATACATATGTTTTCAATTCTTTTCCATTACAGTTTATTACAAGATATTTAATATAGCTCCATGTGTCATATAGTTAAGCCCTTGTTTATTATTTTAAAAAATATTTATTTATTTGGCTGCACCAGGTCTTAATTGCTGCACGCTGGATCTTTAGCTAAGGCACATGGGATCTAGTTCCCCGACCAGGGATCGAACCCCAGCCCCGCTGCGTTGGGAGCTTAGGGTCTTAGCCACTGGAACACCAGGAAAGTCTCTATCTGTTTTATATGTGGTAATGTGCTTCCCTTACTCCCATGCTCCCAATGTATCCTTCCCTCATATGATGTGTTTTTAATGTAAAGATTTGTAAATCAAAAAGAATACATGGTATAAAATATTAGGTTAAGAAATTATGTGTTGATGTTGTTGAGTCACTAAGTCGTGTCCGACTCTTTTGCAGTCCCCTTGACTATAGTCTGCTAGGCTCCTCTGTTCCATGGAGTTCTCAGGCAAGAACGCTGGAGTGGGTTGCCATTTCCTTCTCCAGGGGCTCTTTCCTACCGAGGGATTGAACCTGCACCTCCTGCATTGCCAGGCGGATTCTTCACCACTGAGTCACCTGGGAAGCCCTCAGAAATTATAGGCCTGTGGAAAATGTATGTCTAGGACATTAAGTCAGAGACTGTGCTGTGGTGGGGGGTGGAGTGTATGCCCACATGCAGTCAAAAAGTCCTACACATTCACCAAAATCAGCTTCCTTGCAACTAACATAAAAACCAGGTTGCTCAATGTCCAAAGTTGCATAGTATCTGAGGAAAAAGCAATCCAATTGGATTTCTGCTCCAGACAAGGGCAACTTTGGCATTTGTTGGGCCCTTAGTGCTTCCCCAGTGGCTCAGCAGGAAAGAATGCAGGAGACTCCAGAGAGGTGGGTTTGACCGCTGGAGAAGGGCATGGCACCCCACTCCAGTATTCTTGTCTAGAAAATCCCACGGACAGAGAAGCCTGGCGGGCTACGGTCCATGGGGTTGCCAAAGAGTTGGACGTGACTGAGCACGCGTGCAGGACGAATGCAAGGGCCCTTAGTTTAGCTAACTTACCCTGGAATTTTAATTGATTCGGAACTTTTAAATTTAACAAATACACACAAGCTCTTATTATTGTTTTCCCTTTTATAATAATATTTAATCACTCTCATGAATCTATAAAATACTTAAAAATAATAAAGAAGAGAAAATACTCCCCCGTAGTCTTACAACCCAGAAATAACCACAGTTTACATCTTGGAATGTCTAAATTCTTGAGCACCATTAAAAAGCAAGGAGGCAACATTATTTCACCATTTTTGAGAAGACTGGAGAAACCGCATCAGGATGGAATAGAAAGGAATCTTGCGTTTCTCACATGCTTGTTTTTCGTGACAGTGCAAAAAACAGGCTGCTTATGGTTTTACGAGATTATACAGATAGTTCTGACCCTGCCAAGTCCCACCCATGTCTTGGGCCATGTGAACCACGTCTCCTGTATTGGCAGGCAGATTCTTAACCACTGAGCCACCAGGGAAGCCCTTCAAGGCATCCTTCACTCTTCAGCAACCTTCGAACTTAAGCCTTTGGTCAGCTGACTCCTTTCGGGCATGGCCATGCAAAGTCGTGGGCATTTGTGCTGCAAGCCGAGACCTGGGGGTCAGCCTACGTTTCATGGTGTTACATGCCTGTGAACTTCTATGGTGGACTCAAACTATTTTCATTTTTTCTTAAAACATTTTCACTGGAGTAGAGTTGGTTTACAGTGTTGTGTTAGTTTCTGCTGTGTAGCAAAGTGAATCAGTTACATAGACACATATATCCACTTTTTTTAAGGATGCTATTCACATATAGGCCATTGCAGAGTGCTGAGTAGAGTTCCCTGTGCCATACAGTAGGTTCTCATCAGGTATCTATTTTATATCTAGCACTGTGTCAATCCCAATCTCCCAGTTTATCCCTTCCCCTGCCCTTCCCCCCGTTGGTAACTGAAAGTTCGTTTTCTACATCTGTGACTCTATTTCTGCTTTGTAAGGTCATTTGTACCATTCCTTTAGAGTCCACATATAAGCGATATCATAAAAAAAAGAAAGATTGTCATCATGAGATTTCCTTTCCATTTCCCCTTGAAACTTCAAACACCATACTTAGGTGATCTACATAGAAAACAAACCAGAACAAAACAAGTGCAAACTCACTTCAGTACATTTGTTAGCGACGGCAAGACCAGAAAGGGTCCAGGAGGTGATGCTCAGAAAGCACAAGGCTTTCAACCGTGTGTCTTTCCCCCCCTTCCCACGCTCCTTCCTTCCTCATGCCAGTTCTTCCTTTTTTCCTTCCTTCTCTTATTCATTTAACATTTATTAAGCACCTACTCCACGCCAGGCCCTGTTCTGAACACAACAAAGACTCTGAGTTGGTGGAGTTTACATTTTAGCAGAGGTGACAGAGGGCACCCCAGGCAACCCCCAAACGCAGCGCCTCGTGTCTCGGACAACGGTGGACCTGGGACCCAGAGGACGGTGGGTCCGACTGGACTCCGTCCCAGGTGACCTCGGGGTCTGCAGAGCGGATGATGCGAGAATCCCTTCTCTCCCTCTGTTCCAGCACTGGTGGCCGGGCCCCAGTTCTCTGGACCCTCTGTGTGTGTGTGTGGGATGGGGAACCCCAGGTAGGAGCCCTGAGGGACCCCTTATGCTGTGCCAGAGAGGTAGCGCCCCACACAGCTTTTCATAGTTGCCTACTATAGCTTGAAGGGCTTCCCAGGTGGCTCAGTGGTACAGAATCCACCTGCCAGTGCAGGAGACGCAGGTTCAATCCCTGGGTCGGGATGATCCCCTGGAGGAGGTCATGGCAACCCACTCCAGTCTTCTTGCCTGGAGAATCCCGTGGACAGAGGAGCCTGGCGGGCTACAGTCCGTGGAGTTGCAAAAGAATTGGACATGACTGAGTGACTAAACAACAGTAGCTCAAAGAAAATACTAACTCAGGCGCTTGGGAGGTGTTCCCCAAAGGTCAGTTCAAAGGGTCTCACCACGAGCTCACATTCCCACCACCTTCCCTGACTTGGGGGAAGACCTCTTGCCTGACAACCTTGGCTTTTCCAGGGTATGTGGTAGGGGGGGCCACCCTTCTCTGCTGTCACTGTCCTTGCCTAATACGCAGGGACCTGGGTACAGCCGTAAACTCTTCCGTACTGCCTCCCCCCACATGGCACGGGGGCACCTATGCAGATGAAGCCTCAGAATCTTCCTGGACGACGTCACTCAAGACCAAGGGAAGCTCTTGTTTTTTTCAGACATTACACTGCCCCAGGAAGCAAACAGTCCTAAAGAACTTTGATTCTGATGAAGTCAACTAACCCTGAAGTGTTGACTTACTCAAGTTTCCATAGAAAGGAATCTATTTACCTATTAATTCCTCAGCAAATATTTATCAGCACTCCCTGTGCGACAGGCATTATTCCAGAGACTTGAGACCAGGCACTGTAACTAAATGGAAACATCAACATAGCCTCCGACCTGCTACAAGAAATTGTGTCATTTAAACAGGAAGACTAGTGGGCAAAACAAATTACTGAAAATAATCTGCACTTCCTGACCTAGATAAATCTCTCCATCAGCCTAAAGAATGCATCTGTTAGAAAAGTGGGCACTGCTATGTGCTCGTTTGGCCACACCCAGAAACAGAACCATCGCATCACTTTTGCTATGTCAGTCCAATCCAGTCTATGCCCAACTTTCCAGGGCTCTAGAGTTGGGCAAGACGGCAAAGTCAGAGAAGGCAATGGCACCCCACTCCTGTACTCTCGCCTGGAAAATCCCATGGACAGAGGAGCCTGGTAGGCTGCAGTCCACGGGGTCGCTAAGAGCCGGATACGACTGAATGACTTCACTTTGACTTTTCACTTTCATGCATTGGAGAAGGAAATGGCAACCCACTCCAGTGTTCTTGCCTGGAGAATCCCAGGGACGGGGGACCCTGGTGGGCTGCCGTCTATGGAGTCGCACAGAGTCGGACACGACTGAAGCGACTGAGCAGTAGCAGCAGCAGCAGAGTTGGGCAAGACAGCAAACGGAGAAGAGGGCAGCAGAGGATGAGATGGTTAGTTAGATCGCATCACTCAATGGACATGAATCTGAGCAAACTCGGGGGGGACAGTGAAGGACAGGAGAGCCTGGCAGGCTACAGTCCATAGGGTCACAAAGAGTCGGACACGACTTGGAGCCTGAACAACAAAAGAGTTGGACAAAGCCCAGGAAATGTGAGGAGAGCGGGCTGGCATTCAACCTGCTGGGTACACGGCTAAGATGCTCACTGGTCCATTCAAAGCCTGTGAATCCTCATCCATCGTGCTCCCTCCAAACATCCCTAGCAAACCCGGGCATCCACATCCGGGGCCTCGCTCCTCCTGCCCCCCGCCCCCCATGCTCCTCACCAGCGGCAAGGGAAGGGCCCTGGTGTCTCTACAGACAGTCCTTGTGCAAACGCTTCCTGCGCCCATCTTCCACCCCAAACTACAGCAATGTCAACATCAGGGCAAACACAGAGCAGAAGAGACCAATTCTAGCCCACGAATTAAATTCCTCTTTAGTGCCCTCTGTGAAACAGTTTAGTCTTATTTCCGAGAATTAAAAATACCAGCCTTCTGTTCAACCTTGCGTTTAGAAATCGCCGTGATGGAAAAGGAAAGGGCCCCACAGGCGACAATGGAAAGCCTGAGAGATGATACAACCTATGATGGGGAAGGCAGCACTAGGAGGTGACATTTGTTTTGTTGTTACTCTTAAACAACATAGATGTAGTTTCTTGCCCATTATTTAGAGGGATAATATTTTTTTTTTTTAATTTAAAGCACAGCACCTGTGATAAAATGTGGTTTTCCTTGAGTAACTGTCATTGGGTCCTTTTTTTACATGCGAAGTGTATATTTTGGATAATTTTCAGTTCAGTTCAGTCGCTCAGTCGTGTCCGACTCTTTGCGACCCCATGTATCACAGCACGCCAGGCCTCCCTGTCCATCACCAACTCCCAGAGTTCACTCAGACTCACGTCCATCGAGTCAGTGATGCCATCCAGCCATTTCATCCTCTGGCATCCCCTTCTCTTGCCCTCAATCCCTCCCAGCATCAGAGTCTTTTCCAGTGAGTCAACTCTTTCTCATGAGGTGGCCAAAGTACTGGAGTTTCAGCTTCAGCATCATTCCCTCCAAAGAAATCCCAGGGCTGATCTCCTTCAGAATGGACTGGTTGGATCTCCTTGCAGTCCAAGGGACTCTCAAGAGTCTTCAAAAGCATCAATTCTTCGGCGCTCAGCCTTCTTCACAGTCCAACTCTCACATCCATACCTGACCACAGGGAAAACCATAGCCTTGACTGGACACACCTTTGTTGGCAAACTAATGTCTCTGCTTTTGAATATGCTATCTAGGTTGGTCATAACTTTCCTTCCAAGGAGTAAGCGTCTTTTAATTTCATGGCTGCAGTCACCATCTGCAGTGATTTTGGAGCCCAGAAAAATAAAGTCTGACACTGTTTCCACTATTTCCCCATCTATTTCCCATGAAGTCATGGGACTGGATGCCATGATCTTAGATTTATAGAATTATAGGGTTATAGATTTATAGGTTCTGTCTGTGGAGAAGCCTCCGCACAGACAGTGCAGAGGGTTCTGTACGCCCCTTATCCAGCTTCAGTTTCTCCTAAAGTTAACATCTTATGTTTGTCAAAACCTGGAAACCAAACTGACACCTCATTATTAACTAAAATCCACACTTTATTTGGATTTCATCAGTTTCCACATTAACATCCTTTTTCTGTACCAGGAGTCAGTTCAGGGTACCATATTACATTACACTGGATTCTTTTTGAAGTGGCAGATGTAGGATTACATAAAGGGTAGAATTAATTATATGTTGTCTTGTTGGTATTGAAATTTGGACATATTTCTTGTTGACTGTGGTTTGCTTTTTGAAAATAAACCAGATCAAAGACAAACACCTGGATTTGTCCCTTACAAGCAAGCTATTTCAAAGAGGGGAAACTTTATTTTTATTTTTTTATATTTAGTGGCTGTCCTGGGGGCTCAGATGTCAACGAATCCACCTGCAATGTGGGAGACCCGGATTGGGATGATCCTCTGGAGAAGGAAATGGCAACCTGCTCCAGTATTCTTACCTGGAAAATCCCCATGGACAGAGGAGCCTTGCAGGCTGCAGTCCATAGGGTCGCAGAGAGGTGGACACGACTGAGTGACTAAGCACAGTGCACAGTTTTATTTTTAATACTTAGTTTTATTTATTTATTTGGCTGTTCCAGGTCTTAGTCAGGATGTTCAAACTCTTAGCTGTGGCACGTGGGATCTAGTTCGCTCACCAGGGATCAAACCTGGGCCCTCTGCATTGGGAGCATGGAGTCTTAGCCACTGGACCACCAGGGAACTACCTAAGGGGAGAAATTAAATGTCTTATAATCTCGACAGGCTTTACTTTAAAGTTGTGCCCAATGAAGAAACTTTGGGAGTGATGGACATTCATTATTTTTATCGTGGAGATGGTTTCACATGTGTAAAAACGCATCCAGGGGCTTCCCTGGTGGCTCAGTGATAAAGAATCCTCCTGCCAACGCGCGAGACACGAGTTCGATCCCTGGTCCAAGAAGATCCCTCCCACTATGGAGCGGCTAAGCCAGTGTGCCACACGACTGAGCCTGTGCTCTTGAGTCCAGGAGCCGCAACTATGGAGCCTGTGTGCTGTAACTGCTGAATCCCGAGCAGCCTAGAATCCATGCTCTGCAACGAGAGAAGCCACTGCAATGAGGAGCCCGAATACCCCAAATAGAGAGTGACCCCCGGATGCTGCAACGAGAGAAAAAGCCCTCACAGCAGTGAAGACCCAGCACAACCAAAAATAAACACATTTTAAAACTTCAAAACTCATTAGAAGGTACACTTCCAGTGTGCACAGCTTCATGTATACAAGTTATACTGCAATCAAGCTGCAAATAAACAAAAAAAATTGCGTGTCATGCGTAAGATCTTAAGATAGGGTTGCAAAATGCTTTGTTAATGATTGCCAAGGCATCAGATTATTCTACATATTCCAGAGGTCAAATTCTACCTTTTATAAAACCTCAGTGAGAGGACATTTTAACTCTAAAGATATTCCATCTTTAACGTGAATTAGGAGTTTCTCCCTTGGAAATCAGACCTGGACCCATATGAAAAATGATCCCAATTTAACCCTAGTGGCTCTGATCCCTTAAGGTGTTTCCAAGAACTGGGCAAACTCTAGCGTCTCTTTGAGTTTGGCAATACCAACAACCCAGTGATGTCATATGCAAACTGGGGCTCACCCTACCTGCCTGGCCAAAGGTCACTGGGGCTGATAAGAAGTGGCAATGTGCCAAGAAGCCGGAGCCATCTCCACTGAGAATTGAATATGTCACATTTCAGGTTCATGTTGAAGGATTTTAAAAAAACAAATAGAATACAATAATTAGGTCATGGGAAAATGCAGTAGATATAATGTGTGTGTGTGTGTGTGTGTGTGTGTGCTTAGTCCAACTCTTTGTGACCCTGTGGACTGTAGCCCACCAGACTCCTCTGTCCATGGGATTCTCCAGGCAAGAAAGTTGGAGTGGGTTGCTATTTCCTTCTCCAGGGCCTCTTCCTGACCCAGGCAGGGATCAAACCTGTGTCTTTTATGTCTCCTGCATTGGCAAGCGGGTTCTTTACTGTCTGAGCCACTAGGGAAGACTCAAAATACAGGTGTGCAATTCTAATCCATAAATCCAAAATCCAAAGAGCTTTGAAGATCGCAGACTTTCATAACTCACGACCTGAGTTAACACAAGGCTATATAGTGTTTAATTATGCCACGCAGTGTGAAAGGCATGCATTTCCCTTGAGACTGGTAAATGGTATGACTGTCTTTGATGTAGGTATGTGTACCTGACACTGCTGTAGGTAGGTACTATGTGGTATCACCCGCAGCAGGTCACTTTTTTTCCCCCTTAATTAGGTTTTTAAAAAACTTTTAATTTTTATATTGGACTATAACCAAATTGTGATAGTTTCAGGTAAACAGCCAGGGGACTCAGCCACACATAAGCATGTATCCATTCTCCTCCAAACTCCCCTCCCATCCAGGCTGCCACATACCACTGAGCAGAGTTCCGTGCTATATATATCAAGGTCAGGTCACAACTCTAAAACCCCAAATTGCAAAACATGACTGACCTGCGGTTTCCAGGTAAAAGGTTGTGTGTCTGTGCTGTTGGCCACTCCCATTGATTACACATCTGTACGTGATGTATCTTGGAGAACCTTCTCAGTTGTCCTTGTAAAGACGAACTTGGCTTCCCCTTCTTACTTGAGGCTCTCCATCAGAAGTCAGAGTCTACATTGAAAACAACAGAACCCATCCTAGCTAGATCAGATGGAAAACAAGTGTCTGAAAGGGTGTTAGGAAGCAGAATCCTTGAAGAGGCAGAAACCAGATCTGGGGTACTTCATGGTCACTCTGGGCATTCTACTGGACACGCTCTTTTCCTAAAGCCTCGCTGTTCTTTTCCTACCACCTGGAGGTGGTAAACTGGGTGATTTTTGCTCTTGTGGTAGGAAAAAAAAAAACTTGTCAGATTTGTATCCTTTAACCATGAATGACGTTGACTATCTTTTGTCTAGGAGCGTTTGAGTTTCCTTTTCTATGAACTGTCTGATCACATCTTTAACCTTTTTTTGGAAAACTCCAAAAAGGAAGCTCAAATGTTCTTAACAAATTTTAGTCAATCCCATATATAGTCAAAAGATACAAATCTGACAAGTTTTTTGATTTGTATTAGTGATATTAGCCCCTTCAGTCAGATGTGTTGCAAATATGTCCCCCAGATCATATTTTGTCTTTTGAATTGGTTTGTGACAATTTTTCCTATATAGAAATAAGTAATTTTTTAAGTTAATAATTTTAGAACAATAAAATACTATACAACTGGAAATGAATGAGTCAGAGCCAAGTTGGCAGATAGAGACTGATGTCTTGGTTGGAGCAAGTGAAAAATCTCAGGGGCAAGGGGGTGTGTATAGCAAATCCCATTAATAGATAAAAGAATATGGTTGTGCATGTACTGGATATCCTGTAAAGACATACAAGAAAATACTAATGCCGGTTCAGGGCATTGTTTCTGTATGCTTATATACCCTTTAGACAAACATTTTTTTAATTTCATGATCTGTGGATATGTTACCTTCTAAAAAAAGATCAATCATTTAATGCAATTAAAGTGATAACTCCTTCCCTTTCTGCTTCTGAATTTTTTGTTTCCTCAGAAAGAAATGGATTCTGTAGTTTAACATTGTTAGCAGATCCATTCATGCTTTCTTCTAAGACTTTCATTGTTTTGTGTTTATTTAATTGTAATTCATAGCTATGTAAAGAATAAAGTTAGGGTCTCCATCCTGTTTTTCCTTTTGGCATTTTAATTGAGATACTCCTGCATATAGAAAGTCATTTGGTGAGAATTGATGTGTATTAGAAGAACCAAGGGGGATCTTTCTATTTATTCAAGTCTTCTTTTGTTTTCTTCAAAATAATCCCTTACAGTTCTTGCTAAGTTTATGCCTTAGCATTTCATCTTTTGATGCGCTGTTACAATGACTGTAGAAGAGATCTCCCCTTCCATTATGTTTATTTGTTTTTCTAATACGGAGTGCCTTTTTTTTTTTAAGGCCTAATTCTTTTTATTTTATTTTTTTAAATATAAATGTATTTATTTTAATTGGAGGCTAATTACTAGGGAGTGCTTTTTAATGTTTTTGTCCTTCTGAAAGAAGGTGTAGGTATTGGAAGTAATACATGTACAGCTTTTTAAAAACCGAGAGGTAATTGACATATAACATAGTGTTAGTTTTAGGTGTGCAACACAATGATTTGATATATGTATATATTATAAAATGATCACCACCACAGGTTTAGTTTGCACTCATCACTACAACTTTTTGTTTGTGTGTATGATGAAAAATTTTCAGAGCAACTCTCTTAGTACTTTTCAGACGTACAAGACTGCTAACTCCTAGTCACCACGCTGTATATGATATCCCCAGGACTTATTCATCTCGTTCCTGGAAGTGTGGACCTTTGGACCGCCTTTCACCCATTTTGCTCCGAACCTTATCCTCTGTCTCTGGCAACCACCAGTCTCCTTTCAGTATCTAGGAGGTGGTTCCTTTATTTTGTTTTAGATTCCATGGTGAGTGAGATCATACAGTATTTGTCTTTCTCTGTCTGACTCATCTCATGGTGCATCTGACTTAGCATGATGCCCTCAAAGTTCGTCGATGTTGTTGTAACTGGCAGGCTCGCCTTTTTTTGTGGATGAACAATACTGTAGCCATGGTATCGATTTGAACTGGTTCTTGTTTCTCTGCCGGAAATGTGCGTGTTATAGATTACTTTTGCAATGCATTCCATGATTGAATGTCCTGACTGTTTCTAATTCTTTTCTCACTGATTGTCTTCAGTTCCTCTCCTTCACTCTCACGTCGTCTTCAGCAGGAATGACTTGGCCTCCTCTTTCACCTGCCATCACGTAACATTCGGATGAAGCCCATGTTCTTATGTGATGTTTCCAGAGACCTAAAAACGCACAGACCCGAATGGCACTTTGGTGTTTCTAAACAGTGGCACGGCCTCAGCTGGCCGGGGGTCCAGGCATGAGGCTTCGGATGGTTGACATTTGTGATTTTGCCCTCTTGCCCAGCCTGCTTGTGAACAAATAGATAGCTGCTCCTCTGTCTCCGAGCTCTGGACAGGACTTAGACTGGGGGGCTTGGCGGCCAGTGTACAGCACTGGTTATTTAACGCATCTCCCCTTAGCGTGCTGGCAGGGCCACCCCAAAGGAGAGTGGTATGTGAGCAGTAGGATTCTTTGTTTTTTTGTTTAATATTTATTCATTTATTTGGCTGCACCTAGTCTTCGCTGTGGCACTTGGACTCTTCGACCTTTGTTGTGGCCCGGGAGATCTTTAGTCGCAACATGTGGGCTCTAGCTCCCTGACCAGGGATTGAACCCTGGCCCCTCTGCATTGGGAGTGCAAAGTCTTAGCTACTGTACCACTGGGGAAGTCTGGAGCAGTAGGATTCTGAAGAGTCTTACTCTTGCCTGGAAAGAGGTGGGCCCTAAAAAGGTGCTGGGGGCTGGAGGATGGGGGACCCCTAGGACAGACTTTACCACTTAACTCTGGGGTCAGTTTCACCATCCAAAATGGCAGAGCAAGGACTGGAAATTCTTGAGAATTTCAGCAACTCCCTAGGAGTCGAAGGGGAGAGATGACTCATTAAGGAGGAGACTTGGGTTTCTCAGCTGGTGGTTCCCTCAGGGGCGTCCCCCTCCACCTCTGGGGCCAGAGAAATAGGAGAGCAAGTTTCCCAGAGGGGGCACTGTGGGGCAATGAAGGCGCCTGAACTGCTGGGTCCCTCAGGGAAGGTAGACTCTCAGGGCAGGGAGGGTCTGGGCTCCTCCTTGGGGAGGAGAGAGGGGAACCGTGGTCAGGAGGCGAGCCCAGACCCTTGATCCTGGTGGCCAGTCCCTGCCCCACACACCCACTGGGCAGGACCTGCCCTCCTGGGAGCACGTTCCACTAAAGCTGGAGGAAGTTCAGATGGCAAAGGAAGGAGGTGCAATGGCAGCTGAAGGGCCCTGAACACGCTTAGCTAAACAGAGCTTGGATTCTCCCGATGGCAGCAACAAACAGACCTTGGAATGTGTCATCAGTCAGCCCCAGAGCTGGTGAAGAGCTGGCAGGAAAGAGAACGCAGAGATTTGTCTCTCCCAAGGCACGTGTTTCGGCAAGCCCACACTGCGCGGAGCCTAGGCGGTTATGCAACTGCCTTGTCGGTTGAGCTCAACCCGCTTCATGAAAATAGCCATCTAGCTCACATCACACTATGTGCTGCTATGTGGTTGACGTGAGAAGACACTTTTACCAGTGGTTAAAGCCCTTCGGATTTTTCACTGTTGAAGACAAAGCGACATGTGGTTATTATGTTATAACCACACAGTATCAAAGGTTGCTTAACTAAGTGTGAAAGTCATCGTAAGCACTGCAAACATCAAGAAACTCAGGAAACTATTCCTCGAAGCCGTCTGAATACAGCCAGTACTGGGTAGAAATCAAGTAGCTTCTTCTCAGGTCAAGATTAGGTGCTAAAGCCCCCGCCCAGGGTGCTGAGAAATCAGACCTTGGTGAAACAGTCTCCTTTGTACATTTTTTTTAAAATTTTTAGTTGAAGTGTAGTTGATTTATAACGTTGTGTTAATTTCTGCTGTGCAGCAAAGTGACTCAGTTACACACATATGTACGTTCTTCGTTCTTTTTTAGATTCTTCTCCATTATGGTTTATTTCAGGAGACTGGCTACAGTTCCCGGTGCTATTCAGTAGGACCTCGTTGTTTATCCAGTCTATATGCAATAGTTTGCATCTACTAATCCCGAACTCCCATCTCCCCAACTCCCCCTTGGCAATCATCAGTCTGTTCTCAACGTCTGTGAGTCTATGTCCGTTTTGTAGATTGGTTCATTTCCACAATACCTTAGATTCCACATAGAAGTGATATCACATGGTATTTATCTTTCTCTTTCTGCTTACGTCACTTAGTCTGATAATCTATGTTTCTGCAAAAGGCATTATTTCTTTCTGTTTCATGGCTGAGTAGTATTCCATTGTATATGTGTATGCTGTACTTTCTAAGGTCCCAGAGAAAAGCAATTGAGAGGTTCTTGATCATTTTGTTGAGACACAGGGGAGTTTACAGTGGGAGAGGTGGACCTGGTTTCCTTCCAGAAGTAAATGTAAATAAAGAACTCAAGTGATGTCAAACCAACCAATATGGAAGAACTGATCAGGCACATGATATTTCAGAGGGTGTAAAATGATAACATAGACTATGCCTCCAGGGTCTTACAATGACATAGGAGAACTAGATGGGAACACAAAGAAGGCAGAGGAGGAAGATGGCAAAGGAGTTCTTAGAACGAGGGGTCTGGTCACTGCTGAAGAGCGAAAAGATGGGAGAGGTTGGACCAAAGCGTGGGGTGTGGCTGCCGGGAAGAGCAGCGGCTTTCAGAGAGCCGCCTGCAAAGAAGCCAAATAGAGAGGGACTCATCAGTGAGTGGGTGTGAGGATGCTGAGAAAAGTGTGGTGATGGGGCACGGTGGTGAACCCAGGAAGTGGTAAGGCTCAGAAATTTGTGTTTTTTTTTTTTTTAAAGTAGAGGGAGACCTGGGGATGTTTACAGATGGGGAGGAGGCATCGGTGGAGGAGGGATTAAAGGTACAGAACATGTGACAATGATCACCAAGCCCTCTCCATGCCCCGTGTGCAGACCTAGCCGTGCTTCTTAACTGCTGGAACACATTCAGAGCACGAGTGTTTCATCACTTGATGAGCATTGTTTTGAGTTTTGTTTGTCTTACAATGGGAACCTATGAATATTTGTGAGGTTAGAAACAAGAGCCAGAAGATGTGTTTGCTGAGGTCTACCTTGTTTCATAGGTCAGCAAATTTGGAAAACTCAGCAGTGGCCACAGGACTGGAAAAGGTCAGTTTTCATTCCAATCCCAAAGAAAGGCAATGCCAAAGAATGCTCAAACTACCGCACAATTGCACTCATCTCACACACTAGCAAATTAATGCTCAAAATTCTCCAAGCCAGGCTTCAACAGTACATGCACCGTGAACTTCCAGATGTTCAAGCTGGTTTTAGAAAAGGCAGAGGAACCAGAGATCAATTGCCAACATCCGTTGGATTATTGAAAAAGCAAGAGAATTCCAGAAAAATATCTATTTCTGCTTTATTGACTATGCCAAAGCCTTTGACTGTGTGGATGACTACAAACTGTGCAAAAATTTTAAAGAGATGGGAATACCAGACCACCTGACCTGCCTCTTGAGAAATCTATATGCAGGTCAGGAAGCAACAGTTAGAATTGGACATGGAACAACAGACTGGTTCCAAATAGGAAAAGGAGTACGTCAAGGCTATATATTGTCACCCTGCTTATTTAACTTCTATGCAGAGTACATCATGAGAAATGCTGGGTTGGAGGAAGCACAAGCTGGAATCAAGATTGCCGGGAGAAATATCAATAACCTCAGATATGCAGATGACACCACCTTTATGGCAGAAAGCAAAGAAGAACTAAAGGGCCTCTTGATGAAAGTGAAAGAGGAGAGTGAAATGTTGGCCTAAAGCTCAACATTCAGAAAACTAAGATCATGGCCATCTGGTCCCATCACTTCATGGGAAATAGATGGGGAAACAGTGGAAACAGTGAGAGACTTTATTTTTTTGGGCTCCAAAATCACTGCAGATGGTGACTTCAGCCATGAAATTAAAAGACACTTACTTCTTAGAAGGAAAGTTATGACCAACCTAAACTGCATATTAAAAAGCAGAGACATTACTTTGCCAACAAAGGTCTGTCTAGTCAAGGCTATGGTTTTTCCAGTGGTCATGTGTGGATGTGAGAGTTGGACTATAAAGAAAGCTGAGCACCAAAGAATTGATGTTTTTGAACTGTGGTGTTGGAGAAGACCTTGAGAGTCTCTTGGACTGCAAGGAGATCCAACCAGTCCATCTTAAAGGAAATCAGTCCTGAATGTTCATTGGAAGGACTGATGCTGAAGCTGAAACTCCAATCCTTTGGCCACCTGATGCGAATTACTGGCTCATTTGAAAAGACGCTGATTCTGGGAAAAATTGAAGGCAGGAGGAGAAGGGGTCGACAGTGGATGAGATGGTTGGATGGCACCATGGACTTGATGGACGTGAGTTTGAGCAAGTTCCAGGAGTTGGTGATGGACAGGGAGGCATGGTGTGCTGTGATTCATGGGGTTGCAAAGAGTCGGCCATGACTTAGGGATTAAAAAACAGCCTTGCTATGCGGACAAGTCACCGAAGCCCACAGTTTGCTTGTCTCCGAAATGAGGGTCCTCACAGTGATCGGGCTGGTTAACCGCCTGCCTCCCCACGATCCCAGCAGGCTTCCTGCTCTCCTCCCCTCAGCGTGAATGGGTGCGTCTTCCTAGAGCTTAACTGTACCTCAGTCTGTAGCTGACGTTGTGACTGAAATGTACCAGGCTCTGCAGGGTGCCTCACGGTCCTGGCTAAGCTGGGATGGAGCGTTTCCTCAGATGAGGGACTTTCAGCCCTGAAACTGAGGTGAGGAGGTTTGCCCTATCACATGCTCTGCTCCAGTGTTTTGCAGAAGTCAAGGGTATAATCGCTCCAATTTTTGGGGACAGTCCCAACTTCTCTCACCGTGAAATGGCCTTCCCCCAACTCATGGTGGTCACATTACAGAGACATATTACAGGGCTCCCAAGGGCCAGGATTTTTTTTTTTGGCTATGTGGCTGGTGGGGTCTTAGTTCCCTGACCAGGAACTGAACCTGGGGCTTTGGCAGTGGCAGTAGGGAGTCCTTACCACTGAACCACTGGGGAATTCCCAGAAGTCTGCATCTCAAGACTAGTGAAGCTGGACCAGCACTAGATTATGGGCTGGAGTAACTTCTCCTTTCATAATGGAAACTGGAATTTTTTCTGAGGTCCACTTTGCAGCCAGGATGAAATAAGGGACAGAGATGCAAGGCAACCTCCCACGGATTATGCTGATGGTAGTGGGTAGGGGGAGCTTGACAGGACCCTTCAGGTTGGGCAAGGATCTGGGACTTAGATGCAGTGGGGGAAATTCGGAGGTACCTCAACCTGGGAGATGCAAATTTATAGGTGATGCCAAGGAGACTCTGAGATAGAATGACTGGGACTCTCTACTGTTTTGCTTTGATGTTCAGTGTTATTGGAGCCTGTCTGATGCATGGGGGCTGGACTGAGGCTGATGGAAGAAAGAAAATCAAGGTGGGGGCCTTGATTCACCATAAGGGCCAGGGGTCTGAAGAGGTTAGGACTCAGGCGATCTGAATGGTGGTTCCAGAGCCTAAGGCATTTGGGAGGAGCATTCGTCTGGGTCAGCCTGTGAGGGACACGGCCGCTGTGCATTGTGGGAAGTGGATGCTTGTGAATTGAAAGTGGGGACTAACACACTCTTTGTCACAGCCCCAAAGTGGCAACAACTTAAATATCCATCAGCTTATGAGTGGATAAACAAACTCTGGTCTATCCATGTAAGGAAAAATTTCAGCAATTAAAAAAAGAACTTTCCTAGTGGTCCAGTGGGTAAAACTCTACACCTTCAGTGCAGGGGACACACATTTGATCCCTGGTCAGGGGAGATCCCAAGGGCTCATATATTACAGGATGTATGGGCCTTGACAACCTTGCGTTAAATGAAAGAGACTAGTCACAGGTCACGCGTATGATTCTCTTTGCATGAAATGTAGCAGCTAGGGAAATCCATGGACAGAGTAGAGAGGCCAGGGGATGGGAGGAAAGGGGATGAAAAGGGACGTTGGTGGGGGGTTCAGAAGATCAACTTGGGGTCCACACATCCCCCCTGTGTGCTTCAGGGGCCATGCCGTTTACCTCCTGTGGCGCCATCATCTCTGGGGTCTGTTTATGCTTCAAGACCAGCTCTTAGTTACTGTTGCTTCTTTATAGATTGCTGTTTTTATCTTATCTTTTGTCTGTGCTGGGTCTTCGTGGCTGCACGCGGCCTTTCCCCAGCTGCGCCGAGCAGGGCCTACTCTCCATGGCAGTGTGCAGGCTTCTCACTGTTGCAGACCGCAGGCTCTAGGCATGTGGACTTCCGTAAGCACGGCATGCAGATTCCGTGGCCGTGGCTCATGGGTGGTAGAGCCCATGTCCCTTGCACGGCAAGGCAGCCTCTTCATCACTGGGCTGCCAGGAAAGCCAAGACCAGCTTCGTGAGAGAGTCTCTGACACCTGGGGATGGTGAGGAGGGTGAGTTCAGGCAGGCCCAGCCAGAGTGAGGACAACGTGGCCCATGTGCTCTTGGCGCCCTTAGTCTCTTTTGCTCAAATGTGGGTTTCTGGGGCACAGAGCTGCTGGTGGCCTTGAGGTTTCGATTTCCTGTCTCTTGCCAAGCTTCTGTTTGCCATCCTGCTGTGTGAGTTAGAGCGAGTCGTCACTTCAGGCGTGGGAGGCTAAGGGTTCTCAGTTCTGCCCACACCTTAGAGATGTCTGGGTCTGTTTCAACATTGGCCACACCCAGCCTTGTCCCCCAGGTCTGAGTCAATTGAGGTGCATGGTGGGGACCCACACCTTTGACTCTTCAGCCAGGAAAAGAACCCTTGTTCTGCAGAAAATATTGCACAATAGATCAAAGTGCACGCAGGCAAAAACAGAGGGGGGAAAATAAATATTATAGAGATGTCTCCAGCAGTTGATTAATACAAATTTGGTGTTATTTTCTGGGGTTTTGTGATATCCATGATAATTGATTCCTTTTTGAGATTTGTAACTTGTGATTTTATTTTCTCGTTGTACACAAACATTCACTTTTGCATCTAATTTTGTTTTCTTTTCTTAAAGACGAACTCCCAGGATTCTAAACATTTGGGATCTGCCTCTTATTTGAGGGCTTCCCTGGTGTCTCAGCTGGTAAAGAACCTGCCCGTAATGCAGGAGACCTGGGTTTGATCCCTGGGTTGGGAAGATCACCTGGAGAAGGAAAGGGCTACCCACCCCAGAATTCTGGCCTGGAGAATTCCATGAACTGTATAGTCCATGGGGGTGCAAAGAGTCTTTAACTTTCACTAACTTTCTTGTCTAAAGGTGGCCGTTGGTGGTAAAGAATCTGCCTGCGAGTGCAAGAGAGGGAAGAGACACGGGTTCAATCCCTGAGTCCGGAAGATCCCCTGAAGTAGGAAGTGGCAACCCACTCCAGTATTCTTGCCTGGAAAATCTCATAGACAGAGGAGCCTGGCAGGCTATGGTCCATGGGGTTGCAAAGAGTCAGGCACAACTGAAGTGACTTAGCATGTATCTTGTCTAAATGTTCATGTAGGTTCAAGTTTAACATTTGGGAAAGAATATTTCATACTTATAGTAAAAGTTAAAGTCGCTCAGTTGTGTCCGACTCTTTGCAACCCATGGACTATACAGTCCATGGAATTCTCCAGGCCAGAATACTGGAGTGGGTAGCCCTTTTCTTCTTCAGGGGATCTTCCCAACCCAGGGATCAAACACAGGTCTTCTGCATTGCAAGCAGATTCTTTACCAGCTGAGCTACCAGGGAAGCCCTCATACTTATACATCACATCAGTTCTCCCAGGTTGTCTGTGTATCTCAATTCAAGTGAGCACTCAGTTCAGGCGGTGGCTTGACAGCTAGATCTGTCCACTGTACAGGTCCATTTGCCCACTGCAGTTACTAAGCAGTCAGTGGAGTCGTATGTTGTCAGTGTGCAGATACTGCACTCCCTGACTTACCACTGCATGGTTTTAACAAACATTGATGAGCCTGTCCTGAATCAGTTATATCACTGGGAGTGGCAATAATGCTAATTATCAGATTCCTTCACTCATTCTGCTTTTGTTGGCTGGAATTCTAGAATAAAGGAAGCTTTCCTTCATTGATTTCACAGATAATTTTAATGTCAACCAACTATGATTTGGAAGCACCGATAAAATCTATTCATTTATAGATGAGAAAAACCGAGGTTCGTGGAGGTATAAAGATTTGCTGAAAATCACACAAGAACTAGCAATCAAAGGCTGTGTGTGTGTTTTTTTTGATACCAAAAGAAAAATCTTTCCCTTGAAAAATTTCGAAACACCAGAGTACTGCATCTCAAGCTGCTGTTCTTTTAGAACTCCTGTCAACATTTCCCAGAACAGGGCCTGGCTTGCAAAATACAACCAGGTTTTCAGAAACATTAGAAGCCTTTTTGTTTCATCCAGGAGTGAAACTGGCTCCCCACTCTCTCACGGCCACTGCCCCAGCGTGGGTTCGTGCTTCCTAACTCACTTCATCCGTGTCCTACTCTTTTTGACCCTATGGATCGCAGCCCGCCAGGCTCCTCTGTCCATGGGGATTCTCCAGGCAAGAAGACTGGAGTGGGTTGCCATGCTGTCCTCCAGGGCATCTTCCTGACCCAAGGATCGAACCTGCGTCTCTTATGTCTCCTCATTGACAGGCGGGGTTTTTGTTTTTTGTTTTTTTTTACCACTAGCGCCACCTGGGAAGCCTCGTCATGCTCTGGAGGTTCTGGCTAGCAATGATAAAAACTAAAAAAGAAGTATAACTGCTAGAAATAAGAATACAAAATCACCATTATTTGCGTACAGTATAATACCTTTTCTAGAATACGATGGTTATTTATTATATTAGAAATTAAGACTGGGAAAAAAAAAAACTTCAAAATATTTACTTATCAGGAGTTCCCTGGCTGTCCAGCAGTTAAGACTCTGCCTGCCAACGCGGGGGACACAGGTTCAATCCCTGGTCCGGGAAGGTCCCACCTGAGGCAGAGCAACTAGGCCTATGAGTTGCACCTACTGAAGCCCCTGGGCCTAGAGCCTGTGCTTCTCAACAGCAGAAGCCACCGCAGTGAGAAGTCGACATGACATGAGGGAGAGCAGCCCCTGCTCACCGCAACTAGAGGAAAACCCACACTCAGCAACAAGGACCCAGCGCAGCCAAAAGTAAATACATCAACAAAAATTACTTATCAAGTCATTCAGAAGTAGAAAAAAGCCAGTTACATGTGAACGCAACAAATCCTTAGGAAAAATTATTATATTTTCCCAAACAAAAAGCATTTGCTAAGAACCGTGCTACTCTTTCATAGCTTCACAGATCTCTTTAACTTCTGGACAGTAGCTTCTGGTGGACAGTAGCTGGGTCCTGTGGCAGCTCTGCACACAGTAGGTGGGCTGTCACACGTAACACAGTCGGTGGGAAATTCCACTTCACACTAATGAGAGAATGAAAGTGAAAGATGCAAATAACCTCTTGGTTATTATTTTGAAAATAGTTTTTTTTTAATTAATCTATTTGTTTAAATTGGAGGCTAATTACTTTACAATATTGTAGTGGTTTTGCCATACATTGACATGAATCAGCCATGGGTGTACATGTGTCCCCCATCCTGAACCCCTCTCCTACCTCCCTCCCATCCCATCCCTCAGGGTCATCCCAGGGCACCAGCCCTGAGCACCCTGTCTCATGCATCGAACCTGGACTGGCGATCTATCTCACATATGGTAATATACATGTTTCAATGCCATTCTCCCAAATCATCCCACCCTCCCCTTCTCTATTTTGAAAATAGTTTTGACTTTGCCGACCTCCTGAAAGGGTTTCTGAGGCTATACTTTGAGAGCCACTGTTCTGGAACACTCAGGAGACTCAGCTCAAAGTTTTACTAGCGTCTGTTAGCTTGCCAGAGTGACTGGATAAATGATAAATGTTTGTTTGTTCAGTCGCCAAGTGGTGTTTGACTCTTTGCAACCCCATGGACTGCTGCATGCCAGGCTTCCCTGTCCCTCACCCGAGTTCATGTCCATTGAATCAGTGGTAGTGATAAATATGTGAAGACAAGTTACTTTCCCATTTACCAGCATCTCTAGAATGTCTTAGGCCCACACCATGTGTGTGTGTGTATCCACTGTATCACCTTTATAGAAAATCTGGAATCTCAGCAATCCATCGCGCATGATGCTGGGAGTTGAGGCTTTTCAGAGGTTCCTTTTTCCTAGTCTTTCCTTCTAGGGCTCCCAGATGGAATTAAAGGGCAGACAGGATGGTCCCCAGCTGTTTCCAGGAGACCCATGACTTCTTATGGTTAAATCTAAAAGATGCTTATTAGTCTCTTTATCCTAAAGCAGTGGACATTTTCAGGGTCATTCAAATTGATAACAAAAAAGCTTCTTTCCTTTGTAAACAGAAAAAAAGCTTTTTTAAATTATTATTTTTTGTGCCTGTCAGAATTTTGTTCATGGTACTAATTTTCAAGTATCCCCAAAACTTTATTCTAATTATGTTGAAATACGCAGCGTCTAGTTTTGTCTCAGCCCTGGAATTCTGTTGTTCAGATGTTTTTCATGAAACAGAAATGCTTTTACATGACTAACAGTTCATTTATTATTCATTATTATTTTGAGCTATAATTTACATACCATAAAACATCCATTACAGTTCAATAACTCTTCATAATTTTATAGAATTCGGCAACCACCACCACAGTCCAAAATATTTGCTTATTTTTGTTTGACTCTTTAAAATATCTTAAGTACAATTAGCATTAGAGAAAATATGGATGTCTACTTTAAAACAAAAAAAACCCTGAAATTTGAAAGTATTTTAAAGTAGTATTTTTTCCTTCAGTGACTATGTCTTAAACTAAGCCAACTGAACTCATTTTAATGTCAGTCAATTATTAAATAATTTATGAAGGACGTCCTTGGTGATCCAGTGGGTAAGAATCCACTTGCCAATGCAGGGGACACAGGTTTGATCCCTGGACTGGGAAGATTCCACATACCACGCACGGGGCAACTGAGAGAGAAAGTTACATGTGACAATAAGAGAATCCACCGCAATGAGAAGCGCACGTACCACAACTAGAGAGAAGCCCACGTACCACAACTAGAGAGAAGCCAACGAGAGAAAGCCTACATGCAGTAATGAAGATGCACCACAGCCAAAAATAGATCTGGAAAAATTTATCAAGCATCACATCGTTATCGAGAGCTCTGTGTGTGGTGAGTCTAGCTGCTCACAGCTCAAAGGCCCATAAAGAGGCCAGGCTGGTGGAAAGGAAGGTTTGCTTTATTTCAGACGCTGGCAACTGAGGCAGGGGGATGCCTGTCCAAAGGCCCACTCCCCCATCCTGACAAGCAGGAGGCGAGAGCTCTTATAGACAGAGGGGGCAGGGGGCTACGTGCAGAATCACACAGTCGTCTCTAGCAGTCATCTTTAAATCGGTCATCAGTGGTCTCACCAGCATCAGCTCGTTTCAGGTACAGTTAATCTTCAGTTCCAGGGTGCACTTGTCCCCATTTCTTTACGATGCGATCAGTTCTCGGAATTGCGGCAGCTCGTCTCCTGGGTACCGTCTGGTCGTCATGTAGTTAGCTTCCCCACCTGGTGTTTTGGTGTCTATAATACAGCTCCCAGGATGTGGCGCAGAATATTATCTACAGCCCTTGAGAGGGAACTAAAGGTCCTTGACTGCGCTTAATGACTACATTTTCATTTAGTCCCCTTTGACTGTTTTTCTTTTATTCTGCAGTTCTCATTTCTCTGACTAATCTTATTCGTTGACTAAGGTTTTCCACAGACAAGAGGCAGGCAGAGGGCACGGCGGTGCTGGTGTGGGGGAGGGCAAGGACTGTAAGGTCCTTGTCTTCTGCTCTGTTTCAACTTAATGGCTCATTTTGTGTGTCAGCCTGGCTTGGCTGCACCACCCAGATATTTGGTCACTGTTCTAGATGTTTCTGTGAAAGTATTTTTTAGATGTGTCCCAGTCTTTTTTTTTGTCATAAAGACAGTAGTTGTATGAGATTAGGGCCTACCATATTGACTTTACTTTACCTCAGTCACCTCTTCAAAGACCATGTCTCCAAAGACAGTCATTCTGAGCTACTGGGTGTTACCACTTCAACGTCAACATTTACAGGGGATGAGAAGAAACACAGTTAAGCCCACGGAAGGCTAGTCTACTTGACTAACTTCCTTTAAACTTTTAAAAATTATTTTTCCTCTTGAGACATTCAATTGAAAATAAGAATTTCAAAGTCAGTTTGGGTTGATATAGCACAGCACCACAGCCTGGTGGCTTATAGACAGAAATTTATCTCTCACGGTTTTGGAGGCTGGAAGTCTGAGATCAGGCAGGGTTGATTTTGGGTGGAAGCCCTTCTCCGGGTAGCAGCTTGGTGACTTCCTCTTTTGTCCTCACTCTGATGAGAGCAAAGAGGGGAAGTGAGCTCTCTGACGACCGTTATAGGGGCACCGATCCCACTCATGAGAGCTCCACCCTCGAGACTACATCTAATCTTAATAACCTCCCCAAAGCTCCACCTCCTAATAGCACTGTGGCAGGTAGGGTTTCAACAGATGAGTTTTCAGGAGACATAAACACTCCAGTCCACAACACCCAATTTTAATTTTCAATCCTCTGAGCTCATTAAGGGTTTAACTTAACATTCTTGTCAAAGCAATGATGTCTGGAGAATGACAGCAGCCTTAGCTGTTTGTGTTTGCTCAAGTTTTCAAAAGTGCGGAGTAAATCGAAATCTGTAAAGAAGGTTGAGCTCTGCCTGATTTCCCCTCCTACAGGTCACTTCAGGTTAAGTCAACAAATAGGGCTTAACTCTTTCAGCTTTCCTTAACACTTGGTGAATAAATCATTTATCTGTTCATTCACCATTTAGATTCTTGAGCGTCTACTGTGTAGATGTGCCGGGTACTCTCTAATCTCTTTTGCAGTGATCAAGATTAAAAGAAGAAAACAAAAAGCACAGAAGTTCTCCCCAACTAGAACTCACATTCTAGTGGGAGAGACAGAAAATATTCAAGAGATAAAAGATGCTTTTTTTTTTTTTCCTAAAGAGAGAAAATAAGTCATGGAAGGGACTTAGGAAATATGTGGTATGTGTGTGTGTGTGCAGGGTCGGGGGGGTGCAATTTAAGGAGAGGGAGCAGAACAGGCCACCCTGAAAAAATAACACTGAAGTCAAAACTTGAAATCAACATATGAGTCATGGGGTCAAGCATGGTAGAAGAGCAGAACTAGGGAGAGAAGTTGGTAAGTGCAAAGGCCCCGAGGCAGGGGCAGGCTTGCTGTGCCTGAGGAGCAGCAGGAGGCTGAGGTGGCTGGAGAGGAGGGTCAAGGGGGAGGTGATGTCAGAATGCTGATGAAGTGCCCTGGAGGTCACTGAAGGCTTGGAGGTTTTACTGTAAGAAGGAAGCCACGGGAGGGCGTGGGGTCAATGAGCAGTGTGATTGGCTGATAAAATGATGGAAGACGGGCAAGGGCTGAGGAGGAAGGAAGATCAGCCAGGAAACAATGCAATCACTTTCCAGGAGATGATGGTGGCTAAGATGAGGTGGTAATCGAGGAGTGTGTGAAAGTAGTCAGATTCAAGATGTTTTAGTGGAATCTCCCAGCAGATAGAATGTAAGCCAGGAGTCAAAAGCAGCACAAATTCTTTGGCCTCGAAAAATGGGAGAAAGGAGTTGCTATTTATTGTGATGGAGAAGCCTGAGGGGGCGGGAAGGTTGATTTGGTTTCAAGTCAGCATCAGCATCTCTCATTTCATAACAGACGACTTTTGAAAAAAAGATACTGTATCTGAGGCACACAATTCTAGAATCTTCTAGATATTCTGCAACCATAAATTGTCTGAAGAACCACACATGCATCACTGCTTAGCTCAATAACTGCTTATCTTAGCTCATCCATGTGACATGGTGCGACTTGCCAAATTTTGGTTCATTGCTGTATGATGTATTTTGTTGTGCTGTAATTAAAGGTCACTCATGCTTAGCAAGCACTTCTTGGGCTTCAGGCAGAGGTTTACCCAAGTTTATCTAATTGGTTGTTGGCAGACCTGGGACCTGTTTCCTGGACCTTGAAGCGCCTACCCCTCTGACACAGATTGGTGCCTAATTGCAAAACTGAATATCGTGCCCCATCAGAAAGAAGGGCTTGAAAACATTCTGAATTATCCATCCTCATGCTCGAGAACAGTGAACTCAGTAGGTTATTTGTTCTTGCGGCAGTTGAGTTTTTGCTCAAGTCCCACCCTTGAAAAAGATGAGCTTCCCTGCATTAGAGGAAGTGTAACTAGATAACTGCAAGCTTAGTCAAGGGGAAATTTTTGAAATAAAAGACAGTACACATTTGAGGAAGTGGGTTAACATGCCAACAAGAAGTCAAGAGGCCTGGGCAAGAGGCCAACAAAGAATCAGAGAAATCCACACTTCTCCATGATAATTGTTGAAGACTGGATAATGCAGAAGCAGTAAATATCCTGAACTTGTAAGCAGTCAGAGCTGATGATCCTTAATGAAGAGACCGGCATGGTGTGTAATACAATACACGATCAAGGTTTGTAGGGTGAATGAGTGCTCTCGGCCTTCTTCTTCTTCTTCTTTTTTTTTTTCCAACTTCCTTTCCCTGAAATGACAGACAGCAACGGAACTAGGAAGACCCAGGCTTCAGTTGACTTATTTACTATTGATGGTTATCATCATCAAATGTGAACTACAGGAAGCAGATACCAGCTGGTACAGGCCCAAGTACGGAAGAAAGCTTTTGGGTACAACCTCAGTATAGTTTCTGAGGAAAACATATATGCAAGACAAATGTTTCATTTTGCCAAATCTTTTCTAAAAAAAAAAAACAAAAACTACATGCGTCTATTATTTTCCCTATGGTTATGATTTTAATAAAATCAAATGAACAGTTCTCATTCTGGGTAAATATGTATTCAAATCCCATAAGTCAGTGGTCATTTAAGATGAATTCTCCCAGTTCCTAGGGCTGCAGGTTTGTTAACCACACCATGTAGGCACAGCAAGGTGCTCTGCTCAACACGCCATAAGGCAGGAAAATCTGAGTGTTGACTGGACTGAATGCTTGTCTGGAGGCTCTGCGGAAAAAACCCTCCTTGAAGGTTGTTCTTGTTGGCCGAATTCCATCCCTTGAGGTATAGGACTGAGGACTTGCACCTTATTTCCATGCTGAATGTGAGCCAGTGACTACAGGCCACCTGAATTCCCAGCCATGAGGCTCCCACCCTTTAGCAGCAGTGTGTCAAATCTCAATGCTTCAAATTTCTGACTTCCTCTTCTGTGATGAACCAGAGAAAAGGCTCAGCTTTTAAAGGGTTCCTAAGTCACGCCCATCAGGATAATCTTCCTCTCCCAAAGTCAGCTGTGTTCTATACTCTAACTTGTTAATCACGAGCGTAAAACCCATTATACTCACAGCCCTGGGGATCATGCAGGATGTTTATACCAGGTGTGGGGATCTTGAGCACCCTCTTTGAATTCCGTCAAAGTTGTTTCCTCTTGTAGAATCAGCTCCGCAAGATGAAGGTTAGCTAGCTTATTGCTGTTGTTCAGTTGATCAGTCGTGTCCGATTCTTTGTGACCCCATGGACTGCAGCACACCAGGCTTCCCTGTCCCTCCCTATCTCCGGGAGTTTGCTCAAACTCATGTTCGTTGAGAATCAGTGATGCTATCTAACCATCTCATTCACTGCTGCCCTCTTCTCCTTTGCCTTCAGTCTTTCCCAGAATCAAGGTCTTTTCCAGTGAGTCAGCTCTTCACAGCAGGTGGTATTGGGTAAGCTTCAGCTTCAGTCCTTCCAGTGAATATTCAGGGTTGATTTCCTTTAGGATTGACTGGTTTGATTTCCTTGCTGTCTGAGGGACTCTCAAGAACTTCTCCAGTACCACAAATTAAAAGCATCAATTCTTTGGCTCTCAGCCTTCTTTATGGTTCAATTCACAACTGTACATGACTACAGGAAAAACCATAGCTTTGACTATACGGACCTTTGTTGGCAAAGAGATGTCTTTGCTTTTTAATATGCTGTCTAGGAGCTTTCCTTCCAAGGGGCAAGCATGTTTTAATTTCATGGCTGTAATCACCATCCACAGAGATTTTGGAGCCCAAGAAAACAAAATCTGTCACTACTTCTACCTTTTCCCCTTCTATTTGCCAAGAAGTAATGGGACTGGTAATTAACTTATATGCAGAGTACATCATGAGAAACGCACAAGCTGGAATCAAGATTGGTGGGAGAAATATCAATAACCTCAGCTATTCAGATGATACCACCCTTATGGTAGAAAATGAAGAAGAACTAAAGAGCCTCTTGATGAAAGTGAAAGAGGAGAGTGAAGAAGTTGGCTTAAAAAGCTCAACATTCAGAAAACTAAGATCATGGCATCCAGTCCCATCACTTCATGGCAAATAGATGGGGAAACAGTGGAAATAGTGGCTGACTTTATTTTGGGGGGCTCCAAAATCACTGCAGATGGTGACTGCAGCCATGAAATTAAAAGACGTTTACTCCTTGGAAGGAAAGTTATGACCAACCTAGACAGCATATTGAAAAGCAGAGACATTACTTTGCCAACAAAGGTCCGTCTAGTCAAGGCTATGATTTTTCCAGTGGTCATGTGCGGATGTGAGAGTTGGACTATAAAGAAAGCTGAGCACCGAAGAATTGATGCTTTTGAACTGTGGTGTTGGAGAAGACTCTTGAGAGTCCCTTGGATTGCAAGGAGATCCAACCAGTCCATTCTGAAGGAAATCAGTCCTGAATATTCATTGGAAGGACTGGTGCTAAAGCTGAAACTTCCAACACTTTGGCCACCTGATGCGAAGAGCTGACTCATTGGAAAAGACCCTGATGCTGGGAAAGATTAAAGGCTGGAGAAGTAGGGAACAACAGAGGATGAGATGGTTGGATGGCATCACTGACTCAATGGACAGGAGTTTGAGTAAACTCCGGGAGTTGGTGATGGACAGGGAGGCCTGGTGTGCTGCAGTCCATGGGGTCGCAGAGAGTCAGACACGACTGAGTGACTGAACTGAACTGACTGAAGAGGACTGGATGCGATGATCTTTGTTTTTTGAATGTTGAGTTTTAAGCCAGTTTTTTCACTCTCCTCTTTCACCTTCACCAAGAGGCTCTTTAGTTCTTCTTCATTTTCTGCCATAAGGGTGGTATCGTTTGCATATCTGAAATTGTTGATATTTCTCCTGGCAATCTTGACTCCAGATTATGATTCATCCAGCCCGGCATTTTGCATGATGTACTCTGTGGAGGACAGGAAAGCCTGGTGTGCTGCAGTCCATGGGGTCGCAAAGAGTTGGACCTGAGTTTACGACTGAATACCAACAACAACACTGCATATACGTTAAATACACAAGGAGACAATATACAACCTTGTCATACTCCTTTCCCAATTTGGAACCAGTCTGTTGTTCCATATAAGATTCTAACTGTTGCTTCTTGACCTGCATACAGGTTTCTCAGGAGACAGGTCAGGTGGTCTGGTATTCCCATCTCTTGAAGAATTTTCCACAATTTTTTCTGATTCACACAGTCAACGGCTGTCCCATAGTCAGTGAAGCAGAAGTAGATGCTTTTCTGGAATTCTCTTGCTTTTTCAATGATACAACGAATGTTGGTAATTTGATCTCTGGTTCCTCTGCCTTTTCTAAACATAACATGTACATCTGGAAGTTCTCAGTTCACATACTGTTGAAGACTAACTTGAAGGATTTTGAGCATAACCTTACTAGCATGTGAAATGAGTGCAATATCTGGTAGTCTGAACATTCTTTGACGCTGCCCTTTTTTGGGATTGGAATGAAAACTTATATTTTCCAGTCCTGTGGCCACTGCTGAGTTTTCCAAATTTGCTATCATATTGAGTGCAGCACTTTAACCCCATCATCTTTCAAAATTTGAAATAGCTCAGATGAATTCCATCACCTCCAGTAGCTTTGTTTGTAGTGATGCTTCCTAAGGCTCACTTGACTTCACACTCCAGGATGTTTAGCTTAGGTGAGTGACCACACCATCGTGGTTATCCAGGTCATTAAGACCTTTTTTGTACAGTTCTTCTGTATATTCTTGCCACCTCTTTTTAATTTCTTCTGCTTCTATTAGGTCCACACCATTTCTCTCCTTTATTTTGCCCATCTTTGCATGAAATTTTCCCTTGATATTTCCAATTTTCTAGAAGAGAAAATTTTTCCCATTCTATTGCTTTTTTGCATTGTTCATTGAAGAAGGCCTTCTTATCTCTTCTTGCTATTCTCTGAAAGTCTGCATTCAGTTGGGTATATCTTTCCCTTTCTCCCTTGCTTTTTGATTTTGTTCTTTCTCAGCTATTTGTAAGGCTTCCTCAGACAACTGCTTTGCCTTCTTGCATTTCTTTTCCTTGGAGATGGTTTTGATCACCACCTCCTGTACCATGTTATGAACCTCCATCCATAGTTCTTCAGGCACTCTGTCTATCAGATCTAATCCCTTGAATCTATTCATCACTTCCACTGTATAATCATAAGGGATTTGATTTAGGTCATACCTGAATGGTCTAGTGGTTTCTCCTACTTTCCTCAATTTAAGTCTAAATTTTGCAATAAGGAGCTGATGATCTCAGCCACAGTCAGCTCCTGGTCTTATTTTTGCTGACTATATAGTTTCTCTGTCTTCAGCTGCAAAGAATATAATCAGTCTGAGTCTGGTATTGACCATCTGGTGATGTCCATGTGTAGAGTTGTCTCTTGTGTTGTTGGAAGAGGGTGTTTGCTATGGCCAATGTGTTCTCTTGATAAAACTCTGTTAGCCTTTGCCCTGTTTCATTTTATACTCCAAGGTCAAACTTGCCTGTTACTCCAGGTATCTCTTGACTTCCTACTTTTGCATTCCAGTCCCCTGTGGTGAAAATGACATCTTCTTTTGGTGTTAGTTCCAGAAGGTCTTGTAGGTCATCATAGAATCATTCAACTTCAGCTTCTTTGGCATTAGTTGTTGGGGCATAGACTTGGATCACTGTGATATTGAATGATTTGCCTTGGAAATGAACCAAGCTCATTCTGTCATTTTTGAGATCTCACCCAAGTACTGCATTTTTTGTTGACTATGAGGGCTACTCCATTTCTTCTAAGAGATTCTTGCCCACAGTAGTAGATGCAATGGTCTTCTTAATTAAATTCACCCATACCAGGCCATTTTAGCTTACTGATTCTTAAAATGTTGATGTTCACTCTTGCCATTTCCTGCTTGACCATGTCCAATTTATCTTGATTCATGGACCTAACATTCCTGGTTCCTGTGCAATACTGTTCTTTACAGCATCAGACTTGACTTACATCACCAGACACATCCACAGTCAGGTGTCATTTCCGCTTCATTCTTTCTGGAGTTGTTAGTAATCACCCTCTGCTCTTCCCCAGTAGCATATTGTACACCTTCTGACCCTGGGGCTTGTCTTCTGGTGTCATATCTTTTTGCTCTTTCCTACTGTTCATGGGGTTTTTGCAGGAAGGATACTGGAGTGGTATACTACATGACTTCATCAGTAAACATTTCAGTCTTATTTCATCTACAAACATTTCAGCATGTCTTTGAAATACTAGAAACCATGATCTCATGATCTCATCCAAAATACATTAATAATTCATATTATAAGAATGCAGTTAGTGCTAATTTTTAAAAACCACGATTATCGTCATTATTTTAAAAAATGTTTTAAAAAACCTGCTCTCTAGCTGTGGTGTGGGGGCTTCTCATTGTAGTGGCTTCTCTTGTTGCAGAGTCCTGGCTCTAGGGCCAGCAGGCTTCGGTAGTTCCAGCATGCAGGGTCAGTCATCATGGCTCACAGGCTTAGTTGTGGCATGTGGGGTCTTCCCAGACCAGGGATTGAACCGGTGTCCCTTGCATTGCATGGCGGATTCTTAACCACCAGAATCCCAGGGAAGCCCCCAGTTTTTAAATTGTCTCATAAATGTCATGACTCCCTCCTCCTCTCCCCCTATTTCTCTCAAGTTTGCTTGTTTAAATCAAAATTGAGACTAGATGAACTCTCTCTTTTCTGATGAACTTGATTTTTAATGAAACTAGACCATTTGTCTCAGAGACTTGCTCAGAGTCTGGAGCTCGCTAACTGCATCGGTATGGAGGACTTTTCTTTGTCCCCCGTACTTCCTGTAAGTTGGTAATTGGCTCCAAGGCTTGATAAGGTCAGGATTTCTTTTTTGGGGTAGACTACCCTGTCAGGAGGCGCACCCTATGTTAATATGTTTTCTTTATCCATCCACTCATCATTGGACGTTTGGGTTGCTTCCATGTCTTAGCTGTTGTAAATAATGCTGTGATGAACATGGATGTGCTATTCTCGCTCCAAGATCATGCCTTCAGTTCTTTTGGATATATACACAGAAGTGGGATTATTGGATCATATGTTAGGTCTAGTTTTAATTTTCTGAGGAACATCTGCATGATTTCCATAGCAACTGCACCATTCACATTCCCAGCAATAGTGCACAGAGTTCCAGTTTCTCCACATTCTCACCAATGTTTTTCTGTTTTGTTTTGATGATGGTCATGCTAATGGCTGTGAGGTGATATCACGTTGTGGTTCTGACTTGCATTTCCCTGAGCGCTGGTGACGCTGTGCATCTTTCATGTGCTTATGGTCATTCCTACATCTTTGTTTGAGAAGTATCTCATCCTTTGTCCATTGCTAAGTATTTTGTTGTTGTTGTTTTTGAGTTGTAGGGGTTCTTACATGTTCTGGACACTCACCCCTTAACAGATATGTGATTTGCAAATATTTTCTTTCCATGGGTTGCCTTCCACTCCGTTGATTTTTTTCTCCTTTGATATGCAGCCATTTTTGAGTTGTATGTCACCTGTGTTGTCTATTTTTCTTTTGGTTGCTTGTGCTTTTGGTGTCATATCCAAAAAATAACACTGACAAAATCAGTGTCATAAAGCTCTTCTCTTATGTTTTCTTCTTGGAGTTTTACAGTTAGGTCTTACGATTAGGCCTTTTATATATTTTGAGTTAATAGATGGTATAAGGTAAGTGTCCAACTTCATTTTTTTGCTTGTGGATATAAAGTTTTCCCAATATATATATATTTTTTTTCAAAAGGCTGTCCTTTCCCCATTGGTGGTCTTGGTACCCTTCTCAAAGTTTATTGGAGGACCAGTTTAGTTCAGTTCAGTTGCTCAGTTATGTCTGACTGTTTGCAACCCCATGGACTGCAGCATGCCAGGCCTCCCTGTCCATCACCAACTCCTGAGTCGGTGATGCCATTCAACCATTTCATCCTTGTTGTCCTCTTCTCCTCCTGCCTTCAATCTTTCCCAGCATCAGGGTCTTTTCCAATGAGTCGGTTCTTTGAATCAGGTGGCCCAAGTATTGGAGGATATGTACCATCAAAATTTTTAGTGAGTTCAGTTTACAAAGAAGGAAGGAGTGATACCAGACTCTGTCTGCACGTTGTACTCTATGCTCAAACTCAAACTGGTACCACTGTGGTCTGGCCTCTCCCTGGAGGTGGGGGATAGGGCGGGAGAAGCTACCGTGTTGGTTATCTGTCTTGGGTAATGGCTCCGATAGTTCTGTACCACTCCATCCTCAGTAGCTTGTTCAAAAGGTGAAAGAGATGAGTCAGAGGCAACTCAGCCAGGAGGGGTGCAGGAGGGGCCAAGGCGTCTCCTTTCAAGTCCAACTCAGCTCTGAAGCAGGGTCTACTTCTTCCCATCCTCCCCAAGGGTATTTCTACAGATGTGGGGTTTCCTTCTGAATGATTCATTTACTGCAAAGTCCTAGTTGTTAAAAGACAAAGGTGGTTGTAGTAGAGGAGGTGGTGGCTATGGATCTCTACTCATTTGCTTTATCTTGTTTAGCAGAACCAATAACCAAACCATTTCTGGGTCAGGTCACGGTGACCAACACAAGATTCTTACTTTTTCTTTCCTTCCCTCATTGTTTAAGAGGAGATATTTACAAATAGAAGAACCTCAAGAAGCTCCCTGCATAACCACACTTTGACTGACTATCCTCTGAGGGTAACAACACCTAAGGATTCCCATGGAGCCCTTTGGAAAGGATTATGCATGTTCAGTCGCTAAGTCATGTCCCACTCTTTGTGACTTCATGGACTCTAGCCCACCAGTTTCCTCTGTCCATGGGATTTCCCAGGCAAGAATATTGGAGTGGATTGCATTTCTTTCTGCAGGGATCTTCCTGACCCAGGGTTCAAACCGAGTTTCCTGCATTAGCAGGCAGATTCTTTACCACTGAGCTACCTCTAAGGGCTAGAAAGGATTGAGGCATACCATTTAAGAAAAGTTTTAAGCCAGTGTTTTTCAGCAGGTAGGATATACTAACTCTCTCCAGAAATTTAAGAATTTGTTTGCACTTTGGCGGTAATCTTTAAAAAAACTAATACAAGCATATTCTGAAATCATCAGATTGAACATCAGAATGTGTTTGTGTTTAGGGTCTCCTTAAGATGTACTGGGCTTCCCTGGTGGCTCAGATGGTAAAGAATCGGCCTGCAATGCAGGAGACCAGGGCTCCATCCCGGTCTGGGACAATCCCCTGGAGATGGGAATGGTTACCCACTCCAGTATCCCTACCTAGAGAATTCCATGGGTGGAGGAACCTGGCAGGCTACAGTCCATTAGATATACCAGCACTATTCTGATAATTTCCAGATAATGGGACCTAAAGAGAGACAGACTTAATATATTCTATTCCAGCCAAATGTGAAAATGAAAGTTGCTCAGTCGTGTCCGTGTCTCTTTGAGACCTCCTGATCTATACAGTCCATGGAATTCTCTAGGCCAGAATACTGACGTGGGGAGCCTTTCCCTTCTCCAGGGGATCTTCCTAACTCAGGGATTGAATCCAGGTCTCCTGCATTGCAGGTGGACTCTTTACCAGCTGAGCTACCAGGGAATCCCCAGCCAAGTGTAGTCAAATTGTATTAACCATGTATTGCATAAACAGAGAGTCATCATAATTTGATCATAAAAAAGTAAGTGTTAAATTGCTTAGTTACAACTAATAATACAGGGGAGACAAACCATGCTGAAGTCAGAAGAACCTTCATCCTGATCAGATTCATTCTGTCAGTGGCAATTTAATTTCATCAAAGTAACATTATTCTAAATATTGAATTAATGCTTTTGCTTCGATATTATCATCTTGTAGTTTTGATTGTGCCTGCGCTAAGTTGCTTCAGTCATGTCTGACTCTGTGTGACCCCATGGACTGTAGCCCTCCAGGCTCCTCTGTCCATGTGATTTTTCAGGCAAGAATACAGGAGTGGGTTACTATTTCCTCCTCCAGAGGATCTTGACAACCCAGGGATCGAACCTACATCTCTTATGTCTACTGCATTAGCTGGCGGGTTCTTTACCACTGTGCCACCTGGGAAGCCCTCTGGAGTTTTGATTAGAAGTCATTTATAAATTTGATTTAGTTTTGTGGTTGTATGAGAGCTACAAATTGAAGATTATATTTGGTTTTATTTTTTATTTTATGCATTAGTTTTTTTACTTTTTGACTGCATGGCGTGAGGGATCTTAGTTCCCCAACCAGTACCCCTTGCAGGGGAAGTGCAGAGTCTTAACCATTGGACCTGCCAGGGAAGACCCTACATTTGGTTTTAAATTCACACATATTTAAGGAATGTTATCATTTCAAAATTGTCAATTTTGGGAGATGCCGAAGAATCCAGTTATCATCCAGCTTTCCACAAAGAAAAGCTCAAATCAATGTGGTTTCACTGCTGAATTTTACAAAACATTTTAAAAAATTGACATAATTCTTCATAAGCTGTTCCAAAAAAGTAGAAGAGAGGGAAATCTTTCGTAGCTCATTCCATGAGACCAAAACCTGATACCAAAACTGGACAATGGCATCAGAAGAAAGCTACAAATCAATATCCTTTATGAGTATAAATGCAAAAATCCTCAGTGGAATACTAGCAACTGAATTCAGCAATATGTAGAAAGGATTATACACCATGATCAAGTGAGAGTTACTCCAGAACTGCAGGTAGGTTTAACGTACAAAAACCAACCAATGTGATGTGCCATCTTAATAGTATAAGGGGGAGAAATGATCTCAGTAGACACAGAAAAAGCCTGTGACAAAAGTCTAACACTTGTTCAAGATAAAAACAGAAAAGAAACGAGGAATAGAAGGGAACTTCCTCAATCTAATAAAGGACATCTACAACCCACACCCCAGCTAACATCTGAGTTAATGGTGCAAGACCGAAAGCTTTCTCACCAAGCTCACGAACAGCACACTCTTTCGTTTCTATTCAACATTGTATTAGAGGTTCTAGTTGAGGCAATGAGGCAAGAAGAACAAATAAAAGGCATCTGGATTAGAAAGGAAGAAGTAAAACTGTCTCTATTTACAGATGACATAATCTTGTATATAGATTCCTTCTAAGGAATTCACCATGAAAACAAAACACCTGTATGAGATAATAAATTCAGTGATATTGCAGGATACAGGGCATTCCCAGGTCACGCAGTGGTAAAGAACTCGCTTGCCAATGCAGCAGATGCAAGAGACATGGGTTTGATCCCTGGGTTGGGAAGATCCCCTACAGTAGGAAATGGCAACCCTTTCCAATATTCTTGCCTGGAAAATTTCATGGACAGAGGAGCGGCCATGGGGTCGCAAAGAGTCAGACATGACTGAGTGACTGAGCATGCACACACACACAGAGGATACAAGATAAATGTAAAACTAATTTTGTTTCTGTATACTAGCAATGAATAATTTGATATTTAAATTAAGAAAATAATTCCATTTACTTCAAAGCATCAAAAAGAATAAAACAATTAGGAATAAATGTAACTAAAGAAGTACAAGGCTATCATACTGAAAACTAAAAGAGATTGAAAGAAATTAAAAGAAAACTAAACAGAAAGCTACCCGTATTCATGGATTGGAAGACTTAATGTTGTCAGTATGGCACTATTCCCCTAACTTGGTCTAGAGATTCAGTTCAGTTTCTGTCAAATCTAGCTGGTTCTTTTGTAGAAATTGGAAAGCTGCTCCTAAAATTTATTCTTTGTCGTCCTGTGCTTTGTAGGATAGTTAGCAGCATCTCTAGCCTCTACCTTGGAGTCCTTTGACCTGTACTCTTGAGAGTCTGTTGGACAGCTAGGAGATCAAACCAGTCCACCCTAAAGGAAGTCAACCCTGAACATTCACTGGAAGGACTGAAGCGGAAGCTGAAGCTCTGATCCTTTGGCTACCTGATGCGAAGAGCTGACTTATTGGAAAAGACCCTGATGTTGGGAACGACTAAAGGCAAGAGAAGAAGCGGGGTGACAGAGAATGAGATGGTTGGATGGCATCACCGACTCAATGGACATGAGTCTGAGTAGACTCAGGGAAGGAGTGATGGACAGGGAGGCCGAGCGTGCTGCAGTCCACGGGGTCACAAAGCATCAGGCATGACTGAGCGACTGAACAGCAACTGGTTTCTACTTGCTTGATGCCAATTCTCATCAACTCTTGGGTAAAATGGGCTTTGGAAACTAGAGATTTGGAATTTCCCTCAGGCTTGGAAGCATTATATGCCAAGGAGGTGTGGGGAGGCACCAGCAGCATCTGCTACAGTTAACCCCTATAGCACTCAGATGGGCTGCCCAGGTAGCACCAGCAGTAAAGGATCTGCTTGGCAGAGCAGGAGACACGAAAAACAAGGGTTCGATCCCTCGATCGGGAAGGTCCCCTGGAGAAGGAAGTGGCAACTCACTCCAGTATTTTTGCCTGAAAAACTCCATGGACAGAGGAGCCTGGCAGGGTACAGTCCATGGGGTTGTGAAGAGTCAGACATGACTGAGCACACACACAGCACTCAGAACCATTTCTGTCCTACATTAACTCACTTCATGCTGTACTGGTTCTTCCAGGTGATGGCTGCTCACGATTGAAAAAGAATTTAAAAAATCATCATGATAGAGAGATTAGGGGGACAGCTATATTTCCTGTTTCTTAAGATGGTCTTAAGGCCATATTAGACATTCATCTTCTCCCTCCTCTTCCACCCATTTGAGATTCTCCTCACTCTTGGTGAGCAATTTTTTTCTTTTTGGCCACAACATGTGACCTGCGGAACTTCCATGACTGGGGATGGAATCTGTTCCCCCTGCAATGGAAGGACAGGAATTGTAGCCTCCAGAGTTATTTTAACTGGACCACCAGGGCAGCCCTCATCTAGCACTTCTGGTCTGAACTGCTCACCTGGGGGGGTGACCCAGACTGTACCCCCATAACTGGGGCCTTACCAGGCTGTCATGGTAATTATCCACTCCCAGTCATGACTTGACATGAAAGCATGAAGACACGCCCCAGGGAATTCCCTGTGTTCTGCAAACACTCCTTCTTACCTCATTATGTAGACGTGACTGTATCTCCTCAGAATAATTGGAGATGAATTACTCTGGCCTACAGCACTTCCCTTTTCTGTCTTCTGGTTTATTGGCACGTTGCTTAGTTGCCAAGCTGTATCCGACTCTTTTGAAACCCCACGGACTGTAGCCCACCAGGCTCCTCTGTCCATGGGATTCCCCAGGCAAGAATACTGGAGTGTGTTGCCATTTCCTTCTCCAGGGGATCTTCCCAACTCAGGGACTGAACCCAAGTCTCCTGCATCACAGGTGGACTTTATTGCTGAGCCACCAGGGAAGCCCCTATTGGCATGAGGAGCTCAGAATAACCAGGTTTTAGCCACACAGTGGAGTTCTATATCCTTTTGCAGAACACCTCCTTATCCCCCATCAGGAGATTGAGACTTCTAGTCCAGCCAAACCTGAAGTGCAGATTCCTCAGGGAGACCCTGGGAGTGGTGATGAGAGATGCCACTAGACATCCATCCCTTGGTTCCCAGAATTTTGGGGATTCTACCAATTGGAATCCAGCATCCCCATCCCTCAGGATTCGCCTACCAACGGGTGCCTTCGTTGTGCCATTTCAGGCCATCACAATGTTTAATCAAACTGGTAACTTCCAGGTGATGTTCTACACAGCAGGATCACTGGATCCCATTATCACATGCCCATTTTGACATAAAATGGAGCCCTTGGTTTGCGGCATGTATCAGGATTCAATCAGAGAAGCAGAGCCATTGTGAGTGACATAGTGACCTAGGTATTCTTTTTTTGCCACGTTATGTGGCATTTGGGACCAGAGTTCCCCACCCATGGATCAAACTCATACCCCCAAGCATGGAAGCGCAGTCTTAACTGCTGGACTGCCAGGGAAGTCCCTCAAAAGTTTTTTTTATAAAATTTCATAATCATCTCTTTCCATAGGTAAAATGCCAGAGTATTCAAAGCATTGTGTAGCAACAAAACATTTTTAGTAATGTCCCACGCACTATTTGAAACACACTTATACTAAACAATTATTCAGTTTATGAATTATTCATTATTCACTGAAATGAAAACTCAGTTTCACTGGGTGTCCTGTGTTTTTGTTAAATGTAGCAACCCTAAACAGTATACAGTCTTCAGATACATACCACTTTCTTCACGTTTCCTCATGATACAACCATTTAGGAACCTGTTTTCAAAATACCAGCTAGTTGTGAACCTAAAGAGGGTGACTTGTCTTCCCCTAGTGGTGAATCCAGTCAAGTGGTAATTCAAGGTCGCACTTAATCACTTTAACTAAACACTTACTGTCAGCTGCAAAAGTGTGGAAAAAAAAAAAAAAGGTCCTTGCGTTTATGGAGCTCACCGCCTACAGAAGGGGATGTATTCTGGGGGATGCTATAAAATCTCTCCTAAGGCAGTGTCTCTGACAGACATGAAGGGGCAGGTGGGCACAAAAGTGACTTCCATGTATGCACATCGTGGAGGTCTTCCAGGAAGACTTCAGACTGGATGGTGCCCCTTTATTCTGAAACACTCAGAATCATCTTTTTTTTTTTTGGCTGCTCCACCACAGCATGAGGGATCTTAGTTCCCTGACCAGGGACTGAATCTGGGCTCACAGCTGTGGAAAGTTCAGAGTCCTAACCACTGGACCACCAGGAAATTCTCCATGTCTTTTTAAAAGTTAAATTCCAGAGGATTAAAGCATTATAAAATCTGGATCAGACAGTGGTACACAAAAAGACACTTCGCTATTTTATCATACATTTAAGGCCTAAATCCAGTCTTTTGGAAAAATGGTCCATCTTTCTAGTGGAGAGATAGGAAAATGTTTTCTTCTTATTCAGTCATTCACTTTTTCCTCTGCTCCTTCTGATGGATCCAGGAAATTTGGGGAAGTAGGACCGTGGAGGGATTGGCAAGTCACTGTGAGGAGAAATGTTTATTGAGTAACTTTTTTGGGGCTATGCCACGCAGGATCTTTCCCAACCAGGGATTGAACCCCTGCCCCCTGCACAGGGAGCTTGGAGTCTTAACCACTGGACCACCAGGGAAGACCAAGAAATGTTTAATTTAAAAGTGCTACTGAGAGACCTAATTTTTCCATTTTCTCCCTCTTCCCAAGACCTTTTTCTAAGCCACTGAGAGACCTAATTTTCGATTTTCTCCCTCTTCCTAAGACCTTTTTCTAAGCCAGAATATCGACTCTGCCCACTCTTTCTTTTCATGGTTGGCAACTACCATGAGCTGTTGACATGAGCTACCATGCAGAAGAAAAAAAACTGGATGTTACCAGTATTTGTCACTAGTGTTAAGTAACAGGGCGTCTCTTGTGCATCAGAGATGAAATTATTAACATTCACTTCCCTGTACATTTTGGGAAAGTATTTGAGGACGCTTACTAAAAACACATGAGCGTTCTCAGCCTGAATGTCAATGGTGTTTAACTTCAGATCAATTTACATGTGGGACTGTGGAGTCTCCTTCAAGAGTGTATCTGGAGAAGAAACATTGGTCAAAGGGAACAGCATGCTTTGAGGGGGCAGGGTCTGCATTACAACTGCAGACCCACTGGCTCAAGGCTGTGTCCGGCCAAGTCTAAACACAAGGTTGTGAAAATAAAGCAAAGACTTCGAGAGCTCCCCGCTGGGGTGGCCCCTTCAGGACACCAACGCTGGGCGCGGCCCACCCGGCACGGGACCAGCCCCCACTGTTATGAACACCTCACGAAAGCAGCAGCCACCGCACCCGTGATGCTTACGTTCAATCAAAACCACCATGGAACCCAAGACTTTTGGCCTCAGTGTTTATTACAGAAACTGTTACAAATGTTTAAAAAACAATGGCAGTGGGCATTAAGACAAAGTACCCACGAAATAAGACACAAACACTGGCAACACTGGCTGTGTTTTCATAGAAACACTGGAAATATGGTTGTGTCCTCTGCCTCAATAAGACAGACAAACGGAAACACCCACTTGGTTCAAATTCTAGGTTTCCCTCACTTGACAATTATTTCCTATGCAATTCTTCCGCGTGAGCACCGCACCCTGGTAGGTACCGGGGATACAGTGCTAAGTGTATATTCCGGAGCTCACAGAGCTTCTGGTCCCCTGGGAGGGGCAGACAGACACCAGCTGAAACAAACACAAACGTGTCAGGTAGTCCAAGGGTTACAGGGATGGGGAGGAGGTAGGAAAAGCTGGACACTTCCAAATTCTTAGAAGCAATCTGAGGCTGCTTTGAAGGTAGGTTTGGGGAAAAGATGTTATACAAACTATATATATATACACACATATACACTTAAAAAATTTATTGGACAGTGCCGAGTCTTAGTCGTGGCATGTAGAATCTAGTTTCCCTGAACAGGGATCAAACCCAGGGCCCCTGCATTGGGAGCTCAGAGTCTTAGCCACTGGACCACCAAGAAGTCCCTAAATATATAGAAATAACTTTATATGTTGCAAATTTCTGGTCAAGATTTAGAAGCTCATAGTTCTAGAGCAGCATTTACCCTTTTCTAACTAGAACCTATGCTAAGTGTTTATGGATGTACTAGTGGCACAGTCGAAGGCGATGGCACCCACTCCAGTACTGTTGCCTGGAAAATCCCATGGACGGAGGAGCCTGGTGGGCTGCAGTCCATGGGGTCGCTAAGAGTTGGACACGACTGAGCAACTTCACTTTCACTTTTCACTTTCCTGCATTGGAGAAGGAAATGGCAACCCACTCCAGTGTTCTTGCCTGGAGAATCCCAGGGACGGGGGAGCCTGGTGGGTTGCCGTCTATGGGGTCCCAGAGTTGGACACGACTGAAGTGACTTAGCAGGAGCAGCAGCAGTGGCACAGTAGCCAGCATCATATGTGAACATGTATGTTTACAGACCCGTGTCACTATGTATATATTAATCTACATTACATATGAATACCTGATTTCTGGCTGCAATGACACAAATCTTCTACATAAATGCTTACATTATATCCAGCCTCTCCAAGAGTTATCAGTATCACAGATTTGAGGAAGTTTATTGCTGCTCTCAAGTATATAGTGTTTGCAAGCAAACTATTTTTTCAGAAAAAATACTTACCATCTTACACATAAGCACATCTTGATTAAGCTACATGTGGACCACAATGAAGAATGGGATGGAACTGCATTTTCAGGTCTGCAAGATGTGGCAAAACGGAGGGGTTTTTGTTCGAGGCCGCTCAGATGCTTGTTTATTGAAAACCACAGGGGATCTTAAACCCCAGACACACATACTCCTACATCCAGGGACCTAGCGACTTTAGCAGCATCTCTGCCTTATAATGCCCTAGTTTTCCCTCTGCCACGTCCCACAAAGGCACTGTTCCCAGTCCGAAGCAGTGTTTTTCCTGTGGAAAATCCCAGGCCCGACTGCAGGGCAGGCCGGCCGCCTTGACCCAGCACGGAAGCCGGCGGGGGCAGGGTCCTCTCGACAGTGACAAGTTCCCAAGGACGGACGGGGCCTTTCCCAGCGAAGGGCGAGTCCTGATCTGCTTTAAACCAAATGCCTCTGGTCAGAGGATCTGAGGTGCGTTTGGGACTCTGGAAGGATTCTGCAGCAGAGAAACGCCCTGGTTGGGGCCTCCTGACCATGCGCTCCCTGAGGAGCTGGATGGAGGCCCAGAGGAGCCCAAGGTGCTCTGGAGAGGACAGGCGGGGCGCCACAGCCCTTCTCAGCGCAGCTGCTTTCAACCTCTTCTTCCACCCAGAAGACCCTGCGGACCACTCTAAATGAGCCCAGCCAGACTTGATGTGCTGGGTGGTGCCATCTCTCTTTCCTCAGTCCTGCTGCAACGACTGAAGCTGAGAACTTGGCCTCAGAGGTAGCCAGAATTCCTACACTTCCTTTCTCTGCAGGAACTCCATGAATAAGCCCAAACAGCAAAATCATTTAAACATAAGTTATAGATGCCTTTGAGAGGTTTTACATAATTTTAAAAACTCAGGTTTCCTTCCTAGTTCATTTCCTCCCACACTCTGATGATAAATAACTTGCATTTCCTTGAGTGCATGCAGGCTGAGCGGAAGCGATACCTGCATGCCTGTGAATATTGCCCCACAGTGGACAGAAGCCGGCCTGCTTATGTTAAGAAGTGACACAGATGAGCCGTGAAAACAAATGCCACCCCTCAGGATGTTAGTAATCAGAAGCTGACGATGCACATTATTCTTATTTTTCACTAAAGCCACCTGCTTCTTTCCCACTGACTCACACTACTTACTGTTTCTCAGTAGCATTTTCTGATCCCAAGACTTTACATACACTGCCACTGACGTTCCACACTCCCATATCCTAAGAGATAACAGTAACTTCTCTACTCAGCCTGTTCCCCATTTCTCTGTAATTTTAGGGATTATGCCTTCTAATCAGAAGCTAGTGTCCTAATGTTCTGAAACAGGAAGCCTTAATGTACATATAGTAAAAGATGACATGGTTTTAATTCTAAACTGTAGAAGGGATGGGTAACTGTGATGCAGAGGCCAATGTAATTGGTACGCGTGTATGCACGTTCAGTCGCTTCAGTGTCCGACTCTCTGTGACCTCGTGGACTGTAGCCCGCCAGGCTCCTCCGCCTATGGGATTTTCCAGGCATGAATACTGGAGTGAGTTGCCATGCCCTCCTCTAGAGGATCTTCCCGACCCAAGGACTGAACCCACATTTCTTGGAACTGGTATAAATGTGATTGGTATAAACAGAGAGAATCCCCCTGAAAAATCTATAAGAACCTCGTTTCTGGCATCTGCAGCTGTTTTCCAGAGTAAGCTACTTCTTCAGAAAATCAAGTGATGGTGGTATTCAGGTTCTTCTTTGAAGAAGACCAAATGTTCTGAATATCTCCTGAAAAATAGTGAACTATAATGCTGTGGGGGAGAGGGAGCAGCGCAGCGTTACACAGCGACAGCACCAGCTGATGGGAACACAAGCACCCCCAAACCCCACGCCAGCACAGGGCTGCTTACAGTAGCGTGAGGGAGACAGAGGGTATCTTCTGGACTTAACGCCTCTCATCCAAGGCAGGTCCAATGACAGGCCTTTCAAGACTTGACACGTGGCAAAGGACGCAGAAAACTTCTTGAAATTCATTTTAAATAGTGAAGTGCTTGCCTGTATTTTTTGGACCTGTGATCTGAAGACGCTTTTTCTTCCCCGACATGGACAATCTTCTTTTGACAGTTACTGAGAAGAGCAAAAAGCCCAGGCTCCCACTCTGACTCTTGCAAGACTCCCTAATGTTTCAGGGTCATTCCTGGTCACACACTGTCCTGTTGCGGAAACTCTTCGCTTATTTTGCTTCCACTGTTTTCATCTTCGTTTGAATAGTTTCCTGAATCTTGACTAGTTTGGGAACTGTACTTTTTGTGAACTTCATCAATTTCATCAGTCTCTTCTATTTCAGTAATAACGCTTGCATTTTCAATTATAAAACATCTTTCCGTTTGTTCCTCAGAAGTGGAAAGGAGTAGATTCCTTAGTGGCTGATCGGAGAAATACTAATTCAAAAGGGAAAGAACAGAAACAGATCATTTAAAAGAACAAAAAGTGGTTTTCGAGTTCCAATAAGCTTCAGTTTCTTAAATCCTTTATCTAGAAATCCTATCTTTTGACACACGTATTAAAAGCGAGCTAAGAGCATATCCACCGCACTATCGTGTTTAGAATAAAGGCACCACCAGTGAGGTCACGCACATCTCAGTACTGTTTTGGGGAAATTATCCAAACAGTCTCTAAGAAAGTCCACTGTGCTACGAGGGGTCAGGGTGGAAGAGCGTGGTGGGTAAGGAAGGAACGGGAGGGCACTGGGATGGGGGACATTTTGTTGTGAAATAATAAAATGCTGGTATCCAATCCGAAAACATCCAGAAGAGGCACAAGGGAGAGTTAACTTTTTCCCAGTTCCGCTAAGAGTAACTTGCTAGTCTTAAAGTTCTTTAAGTAACAGCTCTGAATAGAAGAGCACATAGAAATGACACTAGAAAACTCAGGGATAAGAGGGTGAGACAGCTCACGTGGACAGAGTGCTGGCGCAGCGGCGGGTCTTTCTGGTCTCCCGCCCTCGCTCCTTACAGTTCTACGGGATGGCACTGCTGGCGCTGCTGTACAGCTATGGGCACTTGTGCAAGTGCTCATGACTGAGCTGCACAAGTTCAGAGCCAGTCAGTGCAAATACACTACAGCCCGTCAGTGAGCCACCTTCTGGCCTCCAGCTCCACGGCCTCAGAACCTGCAGCAAGGCAGGCAGCGTGGGAGCCACTCCAGGTGCAGACGCCACCCCGGGCAGCGTCCATGCTGACAGTCATCGCTTCGTGCTTCCACGAACTGTGCCAACCACACAGACGTGCCAGCCAAAACACCGAGGTGCTGCGAGAGGAAACGCGCGTTCCTGTCTCATTTTCGGTGATTTCATCCACAGAATAAAGTTTTTGCGCTGGCGACAATGTTTTAACCTTTTTGGGAATATAGATGGTAAAACAAGTGCCCCAGCAGCCAAACTGCCAGAAAAACACGGGATTAAGGACACATCCTTCTATTCCACGTTACTCTGTTACATAGCTGCTTCTGAAGTCAATTTTCTAAAACTCTGAAGAAAAAAACCCAGGTCCGTCTGTATTATTTTTTGAATATCAGGAACACATTTATATTCTGTTGCAATCAAATATATTTCCCTTTCATTTTCAGAAAAATCCAGCTAGCTGTTGACCAAGAAAAGTAACCTACCTCATCAACAGAGGAAGGAGGTTTACTTGATGGAAAGAACACATACTTGACACATCTCAAGAAGACGCTCACAACATAAATGACCACAGGAATAGAAAACAATGCAGTGCAAGTTCCAACTATAAGCCAGGTTTTGGAAGTATTTCCTGAAAAGAAATAAATGGTGTTTAGCATCAATATAGGTTTTGACACACAAATACATTAAGACTGCTGACAGTTTGTGTGAAAGAAATACAGCCATGTGAAAGGAAATTTACATTGTTAAATAATACCAATAACATAAAAAATTCACAACTAAGGGATTTCCACATGATAATTATATCAAAGGTTATATAAAAATAGAAGTCTCATTAAATTCTAAGAGTAATGCAAGAAATTAATTATGTGGCTATACATGAAATATAAAGCATGCAGAAACCACTGAACTAAGTTGAGTATTAAAAATATTTTCTAAAACTCAGTGTGAAGTTTTGTGAAGGTCAGTGTGAAGGTCTGATTTTGACTTACATAGTCCATTAAGAAAATATTCTATATATTTTCGCAGCAAAACACAAACATTTTACAGTTTTCAATGAATTGGTTATTTTTTTTATTAAATCTAGCGACATTAAAAAAGAAAAAGTATAATAAAAGATCCTGACCTGGTTTTGTTTTCTCACACACAGTATCACTAAAACTGCTCCCTTTATTCCGCCTGTCATTTTCAATGAGTGCTCTGGCTTTGACACAATACACAGTCAGCGGTTTCAAGTCAGGAAAGATAAAATTGGTTTTTTTCTCTAGAACTTTTCTCTATAAAAAAAATAAGTAAATCATTGGTAAAATTTAGAACCCCAAGAAATCATAGAGGGAATATCTGTTTTCTGAATTCCTTAAATATTCATTCTAAGATTAACCTCTTCCAAACGGTTGGTATATTTTAAGAAATATAAATTTATTTTGGACAACACACCATTACCAAACTCAAAAGTGAAACATGCTCCTGCCAAAAGAATACCATATAGTCCTAAGACAACTCGAAGTTATTTTATCAGTACATATCGACTTGGCTGAATTACCATTGTGTTACCTCTGGTTAGAGGCAGAACAATTAAGTGCGGGGCGCGGGGGTGGGGAGGTTCTGGTCTCAAACTGCCTGTATCAAGATGTTACTTATAGCTATGTAGCCTTAGGCAAGTTATTTAATTTCCTGGGCCCTATTCCCAGATCTATAAAGTGAGGACAATTACTACTCCTATTTGTATTAATCAGCTAGCTATTGCTATTGTTTTGTTACTGTGGTGTAACAAAACACAGCAAGTACAGCAAAATAACACTGTGCAACTCTGTGTAACAAAACAGCTGTGGCTCAAAACATATTTTTCTTTTTTAAAAAGATTTAAACTTTTTATTTTGTATTGGGGTATAGCCAATTAACAGTGCTGTGAGAGTTTCAGGTGGACAGCAAAGGGGACTCAGCCATGCATATACATGTATACAGACGTATTTGTTTTTGTTACTCATGAGCAGATCATGCGAGGATCGGCCTGGGGAGCTCTCTCTGAGGCCGTGGACCACGTTCAGGTGTGCTCTACAGCCTCTCATCCGCCTTGGCCCACAGACCATGTGGAGCTTGCTTCAGTTCAGTTCAGTTCAGTTCAGTCGCTCAGTCGTGTCCGACTCTTTGCAACCCCATGAATCCCAGCTCGCCAGGCCTCCCTGTCCATCACCAACTCCCGGAATTCACTCAAACTCACGTCCATCGAATCGGTGATGCCATCCAGCCATCTCATCCTCTGTTGTCCCCTTCTCTGCCTGCCCCCAGTCCCTCCCAGCATCAGGGTCTTTTCCAGTGAGTCAGCTCTTCGCATGAGGTGGCCAAAGTACTGGAGTTTCAGCTTTAGCATCATTCCTTCCAAAGAAATCCCAGGGCCGATCTCCTTCAGAATGGACTGGTTGGATCTCCTTGCAGTCCAAGGGACTTTCAAGAGTCTTCTCCAACACCACAGTTCAAAAGCATCAATTCTTCGGTGCTCAGCTTTCTTCACAGTCCAACTCTCACATCCATACACGACCACTGGAAATACCATTGCCTTGACTAGACGGACCTTTGTTGGCAAAGTAATGTCTGCTTTTCAATATGCTGTCTAGGTTGGTCATAACTTTCCTTCCAAGGAGTAAGCGTCTTTTAATTTCATGGCTGCAATCACCATCTGCAGTGATTTTGGAGCCCAAAAAAATAAAGTCTGACATTGTTTCCCCAGCTATTTCCCATGAAGTGATGGGACCAGATGCCATGATCTTCGTTTTCTGAATGCTGAGCTTTAAGCCAACTTTTTCACTCTCCTCTTTAACTTTCATTAAGAGGCTTTTTAGTTCCTCTTTACTTTCTGCCATAAGGGTGGTGTCATCTGCATATCAGAGGTTATTGATATTTCTCCCAGCAATCTTGATTCCAGCTTGTGCTTCTTCCAGTCCAGCGTTTCTCATGATGTACTCTGCATATAAGTTAAATAAGCAGGGTGACAACATATAGCCTTGACGTACTCCTTTTCCTATTTGGAACCAGTCTGTTGTTCCATGTCCAGTTCTAATTGTTGCTTCCTGACTTGCATATAGGTTTCTCAAGAGGCAGGTCAGGTGGTCTGGTATTCCCATCTCTTTCAGAATTTCCCACAGTTTATTGTTATCCACACAGACAAAGGCTTTGGCATAGTCAATAAAGCAGAAATAGATGTTTTTCTGGAACTCTCTTGCTTTTTCCATGATCCAGTGGATGTTGGCAATTTGATCTCTGGTTCCTCTGCCTTTTCTAAAACCAGTTTGAACATCTGGAAGTTCATGGTTCACGTATTGCTGAAGCCTGGCTTGGAGAATTTTGAGCATTACTTTACTAGTGTGTGAGATGAGTGCAATTGTGCAGTAGTTTGAGCATTCTTTGGAGCTTGCTTTCCTCTTGGCAAATGTGAGAAGTGCAAGAGCCAAGCCAAACCCCACAGGCGCACTTAGGGCCTCAGTCATACCACATCCACTCATGTTTCACTGCCTACGGCCCAGCATCAGCGAAGCAGTAATGGATACTCCATCCTAAGTATTTGCTGATAATCGATCCAACTGTCTGGCAGGGTTGTTTGGAAGACCGATTGAGACAATTCATGTAAAATACTTAGCCCTGGCACCCCATACATAATGAGTATCCAATAAATATGAGCTGTTATTATGACTGTAATTATTGATGTCTTACCCAGCATAAGACAGGATGGCAAACAAAGGTTATTGAATCTCTATTTGTCAAGCAATGCGGTAGGTATTTCCATAAATACTACCTCATTTTAAACCTTAAAAACATCTGTTTAAAAAAAAATTAAGTTGCTATGACCCCTGCCACTTTAGAGAAGAGGAAATGAGTTTCAGTGGATAAGCAGCTTGCCTAAGCTTACACCATTTGGTAGTCTGAGACACAAATTTAGGTTTTCCAGATCTAGGGAGGACTTAGAACTAACCACAATACTCAACAAGGCTAAACTGTGCAGAGTCTTCAGATAGTTAAAATCAAAGTATCCAAATCACTGGACTTTTCTTAGATTTTCAACAGGAAATGAAGTTACAAAATTCACCAACTGTACCAGATTTTTAAAGGCTGATTCCCTGATGGTAATTCCACAGGGAAAAGTGATCTAGGAATAATGTGGATTATCTGATGTGCATTAGCCTGTCAGTGGTTTCCGAATTTTAGGGTCTGACAAAGCATGATAACAGCTAAGAGTCTTTTGTCCCCTAAAAGCCAGTCTTTGTCCTCGTGGAGGTGCCCAGTGTCTGGCACTGCAGGGAGGGGGTCTGGGTTGTCACACCTGGGAGGGAGGGCTACCAGCACCTAGTGAGGAGTGGGGAGGGCATTACTAGCCCTCCTATAATGCACAAGGCAGCTCCTGCAACTGACCGAAAACCCAAATGTCAGCAGTGTTGAGAAACTCTGGTTCATGAATCCCTGAGGGTCATGATAAAAACTCCTGAGCTCTACCCTCAGAGGTTCTGACTGAGTACAAATGAACTCAGGATCTGAGGTTTAGAAACTAGCTGGGGGCACTTTCCTGGTGGTCCAGTGGTTAGGACTTCATGCTTCCACTGCAGGGCAGGCGAGTTCCCTTCCCTGATCAGGGAACTAAGGTTCTGCATGCCACTTGGCGAGGCCAAGAAACTCCCCCAAACCAACAGCAACTAACTGGGACCCAGATGCAGATGACCGTAACTCTTACCAAGTAAAACATGAAATGCCAATTTCTTCCTACGGAAAATATCTGAGTTAATCATATAGCCTAAAAGTTTAAAAATTTCCCTGCAATTTTAACTTCAAGCTTTGCTTACCCAAATCATAGTCATAACTCTAAGTTATAAACCTATACTACACAGTCTTTTTACCTCAGCATTTGAAGTGTTTTCCCAAAAAATTACTTCATAAATTAGCGGGTAGAGCTGATTCACAGACATGTTTTCAGACTCTTCTGAAGCACCAACACTGACATGCAGTGAATCATCAGTAACGGATTTCACGCTGATGACTGGAGGAAATATGATAGCTAGGGGAAAAAAATGTGTAAAGACACAAAGTTCAAATCAGACTACAAAACAATTGTAAGAATTCATAATTGGAGAATCACAAAGTAAAATAAAAACTACTGGCTTACTTTTCATTTCAGTATTAAATTCCTTCTCTTCAGACCAAAAAGAGGTACCATTTCCATTAGATGCTCGTACACGGACATAGTAAATTCCCCTTGAGGAAACCTCTCGAGGAAAGACACAGTGGGTACTTGTGACATTTTCACAGTTCGGTATTTGTTTCCATTTGTCTGAATGATTCCCAGGAATCTTTTTAAAAAAGGCACTTTAAGACAAAAAGATATTTTTCATTCTAAACACATTAGTTCAGTAAACATCTACTGAGCACCTGTAATAGGTCAGACATTCTGTTAGAGGCCGAAGTCACAGAGGTAAACTCTCCTCAGCCTTGGGAAACTCACAGGACACTGGAAGAGATGTGTTCACAAAAGAAAACCAAAGACCGTGCTCAAGCGTGCAATAAGGAAGTAGTGTGAAGGGTTGGCTCATGCCAGTGCACAAAAACAACTGCTAAATTTTCAGGAATGCAACCAGCTAGCTGTTAAATGCAGCCACTGTTAAAAGTTACGTAAACTTATAAATAAATATGTTGTATTAAAAACTAAAGTGATAAAAATACAAAACTCATCTTCTCCTAATTGTTTTCCCTACATTTTATCTATGCTCAATGCTATTTACATCTATCGTGTCTGAACAGTGGAATATGGTGGAGGGCTTACTGTGCCTCTTCCCAACTCCATGTCCAGTGGACAGATACGCTGCTGGGAGCCTCAAAGTGGCCACAGCAGGATTAGCTGTGTTATAAAACCCGGCAAACACTAAAGTAAAACTTTTCCCTTCTGGAAGGCCAGCTGCTAGACGTGTACCAGCATACCCATGGGTCAGTGCTAAGACACACACCAGGGTTCTGAGAGTGAGTCTGAACAGTCAGAGCGGGTCTGGATAGGTTAATGGACTGCTCTGAGACCAACAGCTCCAAGCCTGTCAGTTCAAGCCCGGAACCACGGCAGCCTGCAAGCGGGCTCCCTTGTCTTCAGTCCCCCACACCACACACCGTATGGCCATCGTCACGCTCCTCGAACACAGGCCTCATGTTACCCATCGCTCAACACCAGACTCCCAGTGGCTCTTGAATGCCTGTAGCAGAGTCTAAGGCGAAGCCTGACTTTACTCCATCCTGTTAACTCAAGGCTCCCTCTCGCTGCTCTCCCAGACCCAGTGTTCTGCTATTCTCGAAGCAGGTCTTCCCCTCTTGTAGGCAAAATTCCAAACTGGCCCCCAAGATTCCTACCCTCTGGTGCATGAGCCAGACATCATCCCCTCCCCCTGACTGCGGGCAGGCAGAATCCATGAACTCTTGATTAGGTTACATTACTTGAAAGGTGAAGGGATTTTACAAATGAAATCAAAGTCCCAAGTCAGTGGACTTTGAGTTAATCACATGAGACCCTATCCTGGTTGGGCCTGACCTGATCAGATGAGCCTTTAAAGGAAGGTCTATGGGGCAGAGATTGTCTCTGTTGACGGCCTCTGAGGCAGCAGGCCACCATGCATTCTATAGCTGCCAGAAATGGATTCTACCAACCACCACATGAGCTTAGGAGACACCACGAGACAGTCTGGATGAGACAGCAGACCCGGCTGACACCCTGACCGCAGCCTTGTGAGACCTCAAGCAGAGGACCCCACTAAGCCACACCTGAATTCCTGACCCGAAGTCACTGAGAGATAATAAGGCGTGTTTTTTAAGCTGCCGAGTTTGTGCTAGTTTACTACAGAGCAAAGGGAAATGGATACCTCCTCGTTACCCTGATCTGATTTTGTCTCTTCATATCCAAGCTTTCCCATGTGTGTGTAGCCCCAGCCTGGAATGCCATCTCTCGTCATTGAAAAACCTCCTTCACGAAACCTCTCCTTCCAAATGGCTTCTGCAGACTCTCCAGTCCTGTGCTCACCTCTACATTTCTGACCTCTGCAACCTTTATTGTCTGTACTCCACACACGAATGCATTTATTATCCAGACTGTTGTTGTTTCAAAACTAACACCGAAGAGTGGAGAGGAATCAATTGCAGCAGTATCGACTTCCCTTCTCCCTCACCTTTTCTCTGTCTTTCTAGTCTCTTTCTTCCCTACCTGACCTACACTCGCCTTTGGTCCCGCAGTTCCTCTGCCCTCGGTAACTGTCTCTGTGGCCCCCTTTTCCCCCAGAGTTCACTTCACCTTCCGCTTGATGACCCTCTTCTCTTCTCCCTCTCCGTTTATCCTCTCCAGTTTTCCAATCAATATAAACTACACCCGGTCCTCTTCCACTCCTGTCGTGCTGAGCTTTGCTCCTGTCTGGCTGGTCTCTACTCAAGCACAGAGAGCACAGTTCTCTCCAACTTCCTCAGTTTCCCACTAATCACTAAGGAACCTGCCAAAGCCACCACAACAATCAAGACAGTAGGAGGACTGACTTGAACTGAACTAGACCGAGTGACTGGACTGAGATAATTTCAAAGACTCATGGAAGGAGTGGGTTTTGAAGAAAATATCTTGGTCATCTGTCAAATATTCCAGACTGAGGAAATACACATGTAATTAGAATTACACCTTAAAAAAAAAGCCAGTAAGTCCCTGGTGGCTCAGACAGTAAAGAAGCTGCCTGCAATGCAGGAGACGTGGGCTCAATTCGAGGGTCA
>NW_011495041.1:1520258-1529036 GCF_000754665.1 Bison bison bison
CGGGAAGATCCCCGGAAGAAGGGAATGGCCACCCACTCCAGTATCCTTGCCTGGAGAATTCCATGGACAGAGGAGGCTGGCGGGCTACAGTCTATGGGGTCACAAAGAATCGGGCGTGACTGAACAACTAACATTACTAAGAACACTAGATATTATAATACAGCCATTTCAGAAGTGAAGAAACTGAGGCCAAAAGAAGTGACTGGGTCTCATTGACACTCCAGACGGTTATTGGCAGAGCTGGGACTAGAATTAAACACCCCAGTTCCAATGCATCATAACCACCTTTCCATCAGGCCGAATGTGTGCAAAGAACAACAGGTGGCTGAAGCAGAGTGAAAAGAAACCTAACACACTGGGCAAAAATAAACTGCAAAAGGACATTTATGGGAAAGAACTTACCGGAGCCACTGAGCTTGAAAAGTTACGTTTTCATATGGGTAATCCCACTTAAGAACATAGATCTGGCTGTCAGCATTGATTTGTATATTTTCTGGTGAAGGTACTTTATGTCTCTCTAGAAGACAAGGAACACACAAGAAAGCACACACATTTACTCTAGTGAGAGAACAGATGCCAAGAATTCTTAACAGCATGGGCAAGAAGAGAAAAGGATAGCTAAATAATGGTGTGTATTCACACAAGGTAATACTATACAGCCATTTAAAAGAATGTGATAGATCTATATGTATTGACATAAAAAGAGAACCTCAATATATTGGGTTAAGCAAGCAAGTTTAAAATATATCTGACATGACTTTATTTATTTTTTAAAACTTTTTATTTTGTTTGGGGTATAGCAGATTAATAATGCTATGATAGTTTCAAGTGAACAGCAAAGGGACTTAGAGATACATGCACATGTATTTATTCTCCCCCAAACTCTCCTCCCATCAAGGCTGCCACGTAACACTGAGCAGAGTTCCATGTGCTATACAGTAGGTCCTTGTTGGTTATCCATTTTAAATACAGAAGAGTGTACACAGAACTTTATTCCTTAATTTAAAAGATAAAACAACCCGAAACTGTAAGTCTGAGTATATGCTAATATAAGCCTTGAGGAAACGCAGGGAACACTGTGTGCACACTGCTGGGGATGCTTGTCTCTGGTGAACAGAGTGGGGTCAGGAAGCAGGAGAGGAGATCTTTCCTTTAATTCCCTTCTACACTGCTTGATTTTAAGAACAAAGCATACTAAATTTATAATTAAAACAATAAATTCAAGTTCCTACCCTTAAACCTTAATTGCTGGCAAGATGCCACAGATAAAATGTATCAGGATGCTTTCATAATTTAACTTTTCACCTATAAACGTATGCTTTTTGGAATACTAACTGCTTTTCTAGTGACTATCTCCCCTTCTCATGGATTCTGAACAAGTAAAAACAATTTCTGTCATTAGAAAATACTTGGACTTTTACACAGAATTTTCATTACTGTTTACTTGAGACAAAAATCCCAAATAACATTCTTGCTTGTGTAAATGCTGTTAAAATGTGTGCTTTTTTTTTAAAAGGTATTTCTTTTTAATTGGAGGATAATAGCTTTACAATATTGCTTTGGATTCTGCCTACATCAACATGAGAATGTTTTTGTTTTGATGTCTACTAAACCAACACAAAAAATTCAGCAACTATGGGAAAAATGCCAAAATTAAAAGGTTGCCAATTAATTAATAGATTACAAGAAGATCAAACCAGTCAATCCTAAAGGAAATCAGCCTTGAATATTCATTGGAAGGACTGTTGCTGAAGCTGAAGCTCCAACACTTTGGCCACCTGATGCAAAGAGCTGACTCACTGGAAAAGACCCTGATGCTGGGAAAGATTGAAGGCAAAAGGTGAAGAGGGCAGCAGAGGATGAGATGGTTGGATAGAGTCACCAACTCAATGGACATGAATTTGAGCAAACTTAGGGAGGTAGTGGAGGACAGAGGAGCTTGGTGGGCTACAGTCCATGTGGTTGCAAAGAGTCAGACACAACTTAGTAACTGAACAACAACAAACAACTTATATATATAGTTACTGAATTGAAAGCAAAACTTCCTTCTTACCTGTGGTATTTATACAATACACTGGACTATAGCAACCAACTCTACTTTGTAAACGCAGTTCTGCTTTAACTTTTAAACAATAAGTAATCTCTGGTGACAGTTTATAAATTTTATCTTCGGGATAAACAGTTTCCGTTCTTTCCTATAATTTTAAAAAAGAGAAGTCTGTTCTTTAAAAAAAGTCAAATTTTACAATTAATTCATGTCATTCTTCTCTCACATCAAACAAAGATAAAAATAATGCTTACTTCTAGACTTGAAGAGTTTTTCCAGATAACGACGCTATACCTAAAGCTTGAACGATCCATAGCCCACATGATACTATCTTTTGTTCCAGGGGGAGAGATACTCAGTATTATTGCCTTATCTTCAGCTTCTAAATGCACATCTGGGGGACCAATCTGAGCTGTGAAAATCAAAACATTTACTATGTAAGTTCACTAATACAAGTCAAAACATTCATACAATAAATAATTCTAAGCACTTAAATATGTGCCTGGCATCTAAAAAAGGAGAAAATCCCTCATGGAGCTTACACTTTACTGAGAAATGTGGCCAAAAATCCCAAATATATATATATATAAAATGTTATAATGTCATGCATGCTGTAAGAAGAAATGAAGCGATATAAAGGGACAGAGAAGGGTGGCAACGACTGTTTTAGGTGAGTCAGTGAGGAGAAGGCTCCCTGAGATGTTTGAGCTGAGGCCTGATCGAGGTGAGGTCTGAATACGGTGAGGTCAAGCAAGGCAGGCTGAGAGCACCCCATGGGCTCCGGAACGTGCTCACCGTTTTCAAGAGACACTAGGGGGCGCTCGAGTGCCTGGGTGGTAGAAAATAAGATGCGAGATGCAGCTAGACTCTGGCTAACAGGCAGAACTTGTAGTCTGGGACTGTAAGGTCGCCAGAACCTGATTTACATTTGGGAAAGACCACCCCAGGTAGCATGTCAGGAAGCAGGAAAGCTCCTGGGCAGGTGAGAGCAGCAGGGAGGGCTGACAGCCGGGCTGAAGTGAGAAGCGGTCTGATCGCTCGGAATCTGTTGATGGACTGGATGGAAGATGAGAGAGAGGTATCAAAGGTGATGTCAGGGCTCCTGCCTGAGCAAATAATAGGTGACGTCATTAACAGAGATGGAAAAAACTGCAAGAAGAGTGGGTCTGGAGGGGGGAAAGCTAGAACTCTGGCCATTTTAAATTTGAGACGAGGGACTTCCCTGGGGCTGGTGGTTGAGAATCCGCCTTCCAAAGCAGGGGACATGGGTTTGATCCCTGGTCCGGGACAATTCTAGACGCCTTGGAGCAAATAAGCGCGTGTGCGGCAACTACTGAAGCCTGAGCATCTAGAGCCTGTGCTCTGCAACGAGAGAAGCCACTGCAATGAGGAGCCCAAGCACTGCAACTGAAGAGTACCCCCACCTGCCCATGAGAGGCAACGAAGATCCAGCATGGCCAGCTATAAATAAATAAAATTTAAAAAGTTTTTGAGATGACTTTCGGACCTCTAAGAGGAGATGCTGACTGGAGAGCTGGTGACGCAGCTCGCTGAGGTAGGAGAAGGATGGCGCTGGGACGTAAACTGAGGAGTTGAGAGCACAGAGGGTGTTGAAAGCCTTACGATTCCTGGTGGAGGCTGCACTGAGACAGGAGGTTCAATGGCGGAGCCCTGCAGACTGAGGCCCGCTGCCGTCCAACATTTTAAGGTCTGGGAGACAAGAAGAAATTGGCAAAGGAGCAACCAAGGAGCAGGAGGAGAGCCTGGAAAGCACAGTGCCCTCGAGAACTGAGAGAGAAGGGTTTCAGAAGGGAGTGACACTCACTCCCTGGGAATCCACCCGGCACTGTCGAGGTCACGGTGACCTTGGCAAGTGGTTTTAGTGTAGTGATGGGGAACAAAACTCCAACGCGGAGGGCTGGAGAGGGAGTGGGAGGGAAAGTGTACATGTACAGAGAAGGGATACGGATCATCCTTGTGTGAGTTATGGAATAGGGTGGTGGTTCTTGAACTTTCTGGTCTTGGGATCCGTTACACTCTTAAGAGAAATCGAGGGTCCTAAAGAGTTCTTGTTTACATGGGCTGTGTCTTTCAATGTTCAGCATATCAGATGTCAAAATTGATAAAAATGTAAAATATCTATCAATTCATTAAAAAACAGTAATGATGAAACCTATTGTATGATAAAACAATGTCTGTATTTTCCAAAACAAACAAGCCAAAAAACTTAGAAGAGCAGTTTGAACATTTTGTTCAAATCTCTTTAATGTCTGGCCTAATAAGGAAGACAGCTGTGTCTCACACCTACTTCTGCATCACCAGTCAGTCGCCATCTTACATCAAACAGCCTCTAGAAAACTCCAGGGTACACCCACGACAGAATGAAGATGAAAAAGGCAAGTAAGTTTTATTAAGTAAGTTTCCATTAGGAAAATGGTTTTGACTTGATAGATCTCTTGGAGACCACACTCTGAGAACCACCACTAGAAGGAAAGCAGGAAAATGAAGTCATAGCAGGAAGGAGATACCAGTTTAAGGGAATCTTTGTTCTTTTTGATTTTTTTAAAGATGGGAGATTTTATATAATGCAAATGAATGGGCTTGGGAAGTGAGCTGTGCTGGTAATATTTAATAAAGAATTCAATATAATTCAGCTGGCAACTTTTTCTTACCTTCTAGAAATGGTACAAATGGCTCAACCTCATACCATGTGGAAGTGTTGTTCCCTTCTTCTGCTCTTATGCGCAATTCAATTTTTTCAAAAACATTTTCAAGCTCGACTGAAGAAAAGTTGCATTTGGTACTAGTAATATGTTGACACCCAGACAATTTCTTCCAGTTATCCGTTCCTAGTCTTCAAGATAAAAAAGCAAAGGAATGAATGAACATTATAAATACAAGAGTGACAAACATGTTTTCTATTGACATTAACATTATAAAGCCAGTGTGTGTGTGAGTCTCTCAGTCGTGTCTGACTCTTTCAATCCCATGGACGGTAGCCCACCAGGCTCCTCTGTCTGTGGGATTCTCCAGGCAGGAATAAGGGAGTGGGTTGCCATTTCCTCCTCCAGGAGATCTTCCTGACCCAGGGATGGAACCTACGTCTACTGTGTCTCCTGCACTGGCAGGCGGGTTCTTTACCATTGGAGCCACTAGGGAAGCCTCTAAGCTAAGGCAAGTAGTTATTTCTTCTAGTAACTCTACTTCAGTTACTGTTTTGATAATATTTTTGTGTGTAACATTCTACTACTCTTTTTCATTGCATACACAGCCAAGTTATTATTTATACAGTGGAATCATTCTAACATACAGTCAACTTAATAAAGTTCTGTAATTCTGTGGGTGGTTGCATTAGGATTTCAAAGAAGCAGAGAAAGAACCCCTAAGACGAAAGAGGACTTAGTGTTGGCTTTGTTAAAAACAGTTGTGTCACTTTTGGCCAACTGCTTTCTATTCTGGATCCTCTCTTCCCTACTGAAAATCTGTAAAGTGGATTTGATTCCCTTCTGATCTCCTCCTATGAAGAGATTTACTAGCCCTAAGCAAGACCTCAGAATCAGTATGGTTTGAGAACTTCCTCTGCTCTCCTTAAAACCAAACCATCCCTTCTGCATACTGATCTCTGTAATTCCTTCTATTATACCACCAGAAACAAAGAACTTAACATGTTAACATAAGCTAACAAACTTCTCCATGTGGACTCAGTCCATCATGAAGCAAGCTTAAGTGACTGATACTAGACTTTTTTTTAAAAGCACATGAAGAAATCAAGTTGACACAGGGTGCCTAAAACAAAAAGGCCATGCTGCCACAAAGAGGAGAGGCTGAAGTGAAGGTGAGCAACAGAAAACAAATACTAGATTTCAAAATGTTTGCCTCTGGAAAGCCCTGTCTGCCTCATATCAAACAGGGAAACTAACCTCTGAGAAGACATTTTTGTTAAGCCTAATGCACAGTTCTAGCATAAGCTCATGTTTATATATTATAGACCTCATTTTAAAGATGCTAAAGTATCTTTTGGAGAAGGCAATGGCACCCCACTCCAGTACTCTTGCCTGGAAAATCCCATGGACGGAGGAGCCTGGTAGGCTGCAGTCCATGGGGTCGCTAAGAGTCGGACACGACTGAACAACTTCACTTTCACTTTTCACTTTCATGCATCGGAGAAGGAAATGGCAACCCACTCCAGTGTTCTTGCCTGGAGAATCCCAGGGACGGCGGAGCGTGGTGGGCTGCCGTCTGTGGGGTCGAACAGAGTCGGACATGACTGAAGCAACTTAGCAGCAGCAGCAGCAAAGTGTCTTTAATAAAGAGCTAAAGGATGGACTTCCCTGGTGGTCCAGTGATTAGGAGTCTGTCTGCCAGTGGAGGGGACATGGGTTCGATCCCTAGTCTGGGAAGTTTCCAAGGCAATTGGGCCTATGCACCACAACGACTAAAGACCTCGCACCTAGAGCCTGTGCTCTGGAAAAACAATAGCTCCAACTGGCTGCGACTAGAGAAACCCGTGTGCAGCAACAAAGACCCAGTGCAGCCAAAAATAAATAAAAACTGTTTAAAAAGCTAAGGATATTCTTTACTAAAAGCAATAGAAACTAGGAGTGATATCTAAATAACTTTTGTGCTGACTCCAACTCAAGTCTACCTTATTTTTCAAAAAAAGAAGCATTTTAAAAAAGGTGCCAATAATAAAAACTACCCTATGGGCACACTTCATTCCTGGCCAGTCTGCTCTTCTAACTTTACCTGCTTGAACCCTGAGAGTAGACTTGGCATTAGTAACACCTTTGTTTATTTACTTATTAATGTTCACAACCTTTTATTAAATTATCAGAAATAACAAATAACAGCACAACAGTGGAGTACACAAAAGTGCTGTGGCATTTCTACAATTCTGTTCAGAAAGATAACTCGTCTGGATAGAAATCCTTCACGAAGCTTCTGGAAATCATGGCTGGCACCCTGACTGCCAGTGGTCTGCATATGTGGCATACATGATATCCCCTCACTCAGGACACCCTTTGCCCAGAAACGTCTGTTTCCTGAGACTGTATACGTAACATGTGGACAAGTCTGGATTTAGTCAGAAAAACCACAGCGGTGAGAAGTGCTCCCAAACAGAATGACCTGCGTCAAGCGGCTGTGGCTTCCCTTTCACAAGCAGTATTAACACCTTAATTCACGTGCAAATCTTCCTGAGAAACTCCTCCACATCAGAATCTATTTTTTAAAATTCAGATTTTAAACATCTAAACCAAAATTCAGTCCTCCCCTCATGTCATTTATTAGAAAATACAGTTCTAGAGAAATCAGGAGATATAAGGACGTCTGGGAAGTGGGAAGGGTACACAGACTTCTTTCAATCGGGCACAGAGGGTCCAAATAAAATGAGCTCCAGGCAAAAAGCCAGTAACGCATCTCTTCTCCTGTTACCTGGAGAGCTCTTATTATAAGCAGAAAACGTTATAAAAAGTTTGTAACTAAGCCTTGATATGGTTTCAACCCACCCTCACTCCACGTCCGTCCTTTCTGCTCGGGAGACACAGCTACTTGCTCTATTATAATTGCTTTTGCACGTAAGGGGGCTACTGCAGCTTCTTTTACATTTTCTTTTAAAAAAACTTTATCATATACAGTACTTAGATCAGAGCAGAAATATAATTTGAAAATAAATATGCAATCAATAGAAAATTCATTTCATGAAACCAGTGTCATAATAAAACTTCATGCCATCTTTGTCTCTCCTATTCACTAACGTAATCCCAAGTACTGAGGAAAGTATTCGGCATAAAAGGCAATCGGTATTTGCTGAATGAAAACTCCCCGCTACCTATAATACATTTTATAATTAAAAAAGCGTTTTACAAGTTTTGGCTGTGCCAGCTCTTTGCTGCTGCATGTGGGCTCTGTCTGGCTGTGGAGAACAGGGGCTGCCCTCCAGCTGCGGGGCACGGGCTTCTCACTGCCGTGGCTTCTCTTGTTGTGGAACACAGGCTCTGGCCCGTGGGCTTTAGTAGGTGTGGCTCTCGGGCTCTAGAGTGTGGGCTCAGCAGTTGTGGTGCATGGACCCAGCTGCTTCACAGCATGTGGAATCTTCCCAGACCAGGGATCAACCAGTGTCCCCTGCACTGCAGGTGGACTCTTAACCACTGGACCGCCAGGGAAGCCCGGCCATTATACATTTTAGATGTCAGTCACAAACACTGAGGGCTTCCAGGTGGCTCAACAGTAAAGAATCTGCCCCCCACAATGCGGGAGACGTGGATTTGAACCTTGGGTTGGAAGACCCCCTGGAGGAGGGCATGGCAACCCATTCCAGTATTCTTGCCTGGAGAATCCCATGGACAGAGGAGCCTGGCAGGCTACAGTCCAGGCGGTCACAAAGAGTCAGACATGACGGAGCAACTAAATAACAACAGCAAACACTGATGTCTTCAGTTCAATTCAGTTCAGTTGCTCAGTCGTGTCCGACTCTTTGCGACCCCATGAATCGCAGCACGCCAGGCCTCCCTGTCCATCACCAACTCCTGGAATTCACTCAAACTCATGTCTATCGAGTCAGTGATGCCATCCAGCCATCTCACCCTCTGTCATCCCCTTCTCCTCCCGCCTTCAATCTTTCCCAGCATCAGGGTCTTTTCCAATGAATCAGTTCTTCACGTCAAGTGGCCAAAGTATTGGAGTTTCAGCTTCAATATCAGTCCTTCCAATGAACACCCAGGGCTGATCCT
>NW_011495041.1:1529136-1538223 GCF_000754665.1 Bison bison bison
TTTAGAATGGACTGGTTGGATCTCTTTGCAGTTCAAGGGACTCTCAAGAGTCTTCTCCAACACCACAGCTCAAAAGCATCAATTCTTTGGCACTTAGCTTTCTTCACAGTCCAACTCTCACATCCATACATGACCACAGGAAAAACCATAGCCTTGACTGGACGGACCTTTGTTGGCAAAGTAATGTCTCTGCTTTTGAATATGCTACCTAGGTTGGTCATAACTTTCCTTCCAAGGAGTAAGCGTCTTTTAACTTCATGGCTGCAATCACCATCTGCAGTGATTTTGGAGCCCAAAAAAATAAAGTCTGACACTGTTTCCCCATCTATTTCCCATGAAGTGATGGGACTGAATGCCATGATCTTCGTTTTCTGAATGTTGAGCTTTAAGCCAACCTTTTCACTTTCCTCTTTCACTTTCATTAAGAGGCTTTTTAGTTCCTCTTCATCTTCTGCCATAAGGGTGGTGTCGTCTGTATATCTGAGGTTATTGATATTTCTCCCAGCAATCTTGATTCCAGCTTGTGCTTCTTCCAGCCCAGCGTTTCTCATGGTGTACTCTGCATAGAAGTTAAATAAGCAGGGTGACAATATACAGCCTTGACGTACTCCTTTTCCTATTTGGAACCAGTCTGTTGTTCCATGTCCAATTCTAACTATTCCTTCCTGACCTGCATACAGGTTTCTCAAGAGGCAGGTCAGGTGGTCTGGTATTCCCATCTCTTTCAGAATTTCCCACAGTTTATTGTTATCCACACAGTCAAAGGCTTTGGCATAGTCAATAAAGCAGAAATAGATGTTTTTCTGGAACTCTCTTGCTTTTTCCATGATCCAGCTTAGGTGGTGTATATTCTACAGGCACTAGCATCCCAGTAGCTTATTCATGTGTCTGTGCATCATTCATCACCAGTGATGTGTCTTATGTTCTGAGAAATACTGTACTGAAAAATGTGTCTGCTGCTGCTATTAACCTCATTTTAGTTGATCACATACTCTGTACCACTGTTCTGTGCACTTTATACACAATTAGCAACACTTGCAACAGGCTTCTGTCTTAGATGCTTCATCACTGGGGTGTCCCAGACCAGTCTGCCTGGCACTGTCCTGCTTTAAATTTGTTGTTGCAGCTTATCTAAAATCAAGTGCTTCTGTTCACTCTCAGAAGTATCTTGGTTTGAAAGATAAATTACATGTGGTCATATTAGTTTTTTATCTTTACTTCACAGATAAGGAAACTGATAGAGTAAGTAGCAGAGGATGGACTAAAACCCAAGCAGAACCGACTCATCGGAAAAGACCCTGATTCTGGGAAAGACCGAGGGCAGGAGGAGAAGTGGGTGACAGAGGAGATGGCTGGACGGCATCACTGACTCAATGGACATGAGTTTAAGCAAACTGTGGGAGATAGTGAAGGACCGGGAAGCCTGGTGTGCTGCAGTCCGTGGGGTTGCAAAAAGTTGGACTTGACTGAGCGACTCAACAACAAGCCTGGCTCAAGCCCATACTATACTATCCCATACTAACTGCTGAACTGGCTCTCCAAACTTGTAACCTGGCATATTCTTACAAGGCAAGTGCTTATAAAGCTAGCAGAACAGAATAGAGAAAGGACCGACTAAGAACACACTGAAACAGTGCCCTGGACCAAAGTTAGAACAAAGAGTAAGAGATTGTCATGAACTGGAGAAGTTAGTAAAAGCAACAGAATGTGTGAAGGAACATGAACACGAGACCACGGTCTATGACTCTGCTCTTTTAATACAACGGTCATTTAAAACAAAGGAATATGAAATAATCTCTATTATGCCTAAAAAATAGTTGTTTAATAAGAACTAAGGCAAAGAACAAAATTGGTAACAAAACTCAAAGTTCAATTTAAAGAAAAAGATGAAAAATTTTACACGATCCATTGTGAGGAAAACAATATATAGTGTGTGTATACATATATACCCTTGACAACATGGGTCTGAACTATGTGAGCCCACTTACACGCAGCTTTCTTTCAGTAAATACACACTTTACAGTATTACAAGATCTGGGGGTGGGTGAATCCACGGATGCAGATATGAAGGGTCTACTGTGAAGTTATACTCAGATTTCTGACTGCAGCCAGCAGCGGCAGCGGGTAGGAGCAGCGGGTTAGGCACCCCTGCTCCCGCCATTGCTCAAGGTCAGCTGTACACCCACACACACACTAACAGCTTATTCACAATCAACCAGAGAACAGCTGGGGCTTCCCAGGTGGCTCAGCAGTAAAGAATCTGTCTGCCCATGGAGGAGACAGGAGATGCGGGCTCAATTCCTGGGTCAAGGAGATCCTCTGGAGAAGGAAATGGCAACCCACTCCAGTCTTCTTGCCTACAAAAATCCCATGGAGAGAGGAGCCTGGCAGGTTACAGGCCATGGAGTTGCAAAGAGTCGGATAGGACTGAGCGACTGAGCACGCACACATGCAGAGAACAGCAGGGCTGTGGTTGAAATGGCGGAACCCTGGTTCTAGAGACCCCACACCCTGTTTCTTCATGCCTGACTTCCTGCCTACGCTTGGGACAAGGGTCACAGTGAGCAGACAGGGTCTTAGGACCCAAAACAAAGTGCTATACTTCCTCTTTGCTTCGGAAATCCTTTCCGCTGTCAACTCCCAGTCTGCCTACCCTCTTGGCAATCATTAGGTGGAAAGTTAGCCCTAGGGAGGAGGCAGAACCTCCAGAAACACTGAGGAAGTTCAGGGCCCAGCACACTGATACTCAGCCAGGGTGTCCAGAACTAAGACTGTGCGTGATGGAGGAAAGAGGAAAACCTGACCACAGAAGACCTGGTGGCTGATTCCAAGACAGTGGCTAGGCTTTTAGGGACAGTCTCCCATATTCTCAGGGTATGCTCTAGGTCAGACCCTAATTTCTGCTTTAAGAAGCTGAAGCGTCCAGAACAGAGAGCGTATGGCTAGCACAATCCCCCAAATCTTTTGCTTCAAAACCCAAAGATGAAATCTGAACTCTCACTCTTAGACTAAGTCTCTAACTGTAGCAAAGAAGTTATACTTAGTATGCAAAACTGCCATATATTTTCTTTAAAAAAAGAGGAAACACCAAATGTTTCCCAAATTTGAAAATTTATGGTGTTAAAGTGATAAAAATTATTCAGCAGATCCCTGAGTATAGAGTAACGTACATTTGATAATCTGCTGAAAAAGTCACATTCTTGACAGACTCACTGCTGCTGTTCCACTTCAGGAAAAAATTGTCATCAATGATGTGGATCTCGACATTTTCAGGCTTCAGATTTGCTTCCCCTGTCAAGATAATAAGACAGAAGACAGTTAGACAGACATACCATACAGTTATATGTATATACATGCTATAGATATTTTAAAAAATCATTCTTTCCTTGACATCACTGACTGGACAGTGAATACATTTAAATATAACAAAATTAAGTAAATAAAAAAATCTTAAAAAAACCTAGTGCTTGTTCTCAGCATGGGAAGACTGCTAATTACCTCTATCTCTGCATTCAAGAGAACTGGAAAATGGTTGAGGTTTTTAAAATCTATAAAAAGCAAATATTATATGTCAATTATAGCTCCATAAAGGTGGAAAAAATGAACTGTAAAAAGGTACTTGTCTTTTAACTGGGAAGAAAAGTCTGTGTATAAAAATAGTATTTTTCTTTTGTCTTAGAAGTGATACTGACATAAAGGACATGGGCTCGGCTGTTTAACACCCTCAACTTGGTTTTTCTTATATACTGTGTTCAGACAGGGATATACTCTGACACAGAACTGAACAGATGTGGTTTCAGAACTGACAACTATTTATAGAAGCCAAACATTCACATACAAAATTGATAAGAGATATGAAAGTTCATCATGTCAGCCAGGTCCTTTAGCACCCTGAAAAGGTCTTGACTGCTTAACATATGAAGTCTGAGCCCTTCTGTTTATTTTACAGACTTCCATCTAGAGACCTATTTCATTTCCTATACTGTTAAAAAATGTGAAGTATAGTTGATTTACCGTATTGTGTTAGTTTCAGGTGTACAGCAAAGTGATTTGGTGATATGTACATATTTATATTTCTACTTCTAGTACAAATCTTCCACCAGCTGGATGCTCTCTCTGTCTCTTCTGATTCTTCCTTTTTGGCCCCCCACCCAAAAAGCGTTTCTCTTCCTGACCACTCAAACCTTCCAAGACCCAGCTCAAGCTTGCCCTCCAAGAGAAAACCTTTCTCAAATATTGCAGCAAATGCAACCTTGCTCTCTTTTCACACTCTGCACCATGAATCTGCACCACTCAATTTTACACTGAAGCAGATGTACTCAGCACAGTACTGACATCTAGTAGGCTTAAAAACTTGATGTGTGAAGGTGAAGACATCTTTTTAAAAATTGCTTATGTTAAACACAACCTCCAACCAGAACACAAGTTCCTTAAGGCAGGGTCTGTACAGCTTTAAACTTAATCAGCATTTCTCAGCATCCTCAGACTAATGCTGAGTTCAGAAGAACTTTTTCCTCATCAGAGAAGACTGATCTTTCACTATGATAAATTGCAATTTTTAAAAGACCAGTTTTTAAGTTTATTCTTTTTCCTACGGTAGTTCTGCCATAGGACAAGGATGCTATCTCCTTACAGACTTTCTACTATAGGGGTGGATAACCAACAAAGATCTATTGTATAGCACACGGAACACTGCTCAATGTTACGTGGTGGCCTGGATGTGGGGGGGGGGCGCGTTTAGGGAAGAACGGGAATATGTACGGCTGAATGCCTTCGCTGTTCACCTGAAACTATCACAACATTGTTAATCGGCTACACCCTAATATAAAATGTTTCTGGTGTTAAACATGAAAATAAATATATACATACAGAAATACATTGTTCCAGTCATGTATGGATGTGAGAGTTGGACTATAAAGAAAGCTGAGTGCCGAAGAATTGATGTTTTTGAACTGTGGTGTTGGAGAAGACTCTTGAGAGTCCCTTGGACGGCAAGGAGATCCAACCAGTTCATCCTAAAGGAGATCAGTCCTGAATGTTCATTGGAAGGACTGATATTGAAGCTGAAACTCCAATACTTTGGCCACCTGATGTGAAGAACTGACTCATTGGAAAAGACCCAGATGCTGGGAAAGATTGAGGGCAGGAGGAGAAGGGGATGATAGAGGATGAGACGGTTGGATGGCATCACTGACTCAATGGACTTGAGTTTGAGTAAACTCTGGGAGTTGGTGATAGACAGGGAGGCCCGGTGCGCTGCAGTCCATGGGGTTGCCAAGAGTTGGATGTGATTGAGCGACTGAACTGAACTGAAAAAAAGAACTTTAAAAAAATGGATTGCTGCCTCTGGTTTCCATTTAGAGATATTATGGTACGGAGTCAAAGAGGGAGATGCCTGAGAAAATATTTTCTGAATTTTTTTTAAAATGGGGAGGTATTTATTGAGTCTCCCCACCCTCAATTACCTATTTTACACTTGTATTCTCTGAGACTTCATTACCAAATAGAATTACTTCCCTTTATCCCACTCTAAACTTAATTCCCATGCCAAGCTGTTGGAATTTTAGATTCTATGCAGCCAAAAGAGAGCGACTGGGTTTATGGCATTAATAAAAGGTTTGATGGCATTTTTAGTCTACAGCCTTGAGAGAGGATAAGGAAATCTGATACCCAGGGTACAGCCAGGCATTTCCTTTGGGATGAAATCCTTCTGTTCTAATGGAAGGAGACCCTGGAATTACAGGCATCTTGGCTTTTATGAGACCAACAAATGTCCATGGGATTCTCCAGTGAAGAATACTGGAGCGGGTAGCCATTCCCTTCTCCAGAGGATCTTCCCAACCCAGGAATCGACCTGGGGTCTCCTGTACTACAGGCAGATTCTTTACCAGTTGAGCTATCAGGCGTGGACAGGGACTTGGAAATAGTTATTAAATAAGCTTTTAGAGTTCATAGATTTTGTTCTGTTGGACTTCCCTGGTGGCTCAGACAGTAAAGTATTAGCAATAGCCCTTTAATAATAATTTACCTCAACCTTTAGCATGTAAAATATATTAATGGGTAGCTGCATGCGTGCGTGCTCAGTTGCTTCAGTTGTGTTTGACTCTTTGTGACCCCATGCAGCCTGCTAGGCTCCTCTGTCCATGGAATTTCCCAGGCAAGAATACTGGAGGGGGTTGCCATGCCCTGCTCCAGGGGATCTTTCTGACCCAGGAACCGAACTCAAGTCTGAGTTTCCCGAACTGCAGGCAGATTCTTTATGTACTGAGCTACCAGGGAAGCCCTAAATGGGTATGTAATCCAATACTTTTTATACAATTGGTTGTTTCCAGCCCTTCAGATTCATAATGATGACTAGAAACAGTTTACTGTATTTTCAAGTCTGACGTAAACCCAAACACATAACATCTATACAAATATAAATTTCCTACTATATTTTGGACAGTTTTCTTAGACTAGGATCTCAGAGCTGCATTTACTAGGTTTGAAAGTACAAACATTTTGATTACTTTGAAACACAGAGTTTATTATGATCTCAGGTCAGAGTTAACATTACATTTAGTTTTGAACATTACTCTTCCTTTGTGAAAAAAACTAGATTAGTTAATTGAAAGAGAACTAAGTCCTTAACATATAGGTGGATAATCAAGAACTAAATTGTGTGGTCTTCAGAAAACAGCTAGCCTGTAAGCCCCAGGGCTTTGGGGCCAGATTTTCAGGGTCTGATTTCTCCCTAAAGCACAGGCTAGCTATATGGCCTCAGCCTGCTTCTCTATAAAATGAGGATAACGGTGCTCAGCTTTATTTTGAAAGCTAAATGAGTTTGTACCTTTAAAACACTCAGAGTAGTGTCTGGTACGTAGTTAAGAGAGCAAAAAATGCCAGTTGTGTATGAAATTTATTTTAGCTCTCCTCTAATACAGATTACAATTATGATCTTAATGAACAGCTTCCTGGAATGTTAATTTTACATGAAAATTCTGGGGAAATTCTTTTGATATGAAAGCAAACATAAGTTAATGCAAAATTTTCATGAACAAAAGACTCCAAAGAAATTATTAGGGGTTACACCAGGACCCTAGTACCCATATATTATATACAATATTTGCGGGACAGTCTGAAAAATAGGTGTGAAACATAATAAAGGAAACCTCATTTAAAATGAAGTCAGGAGGCCAGAAGCCGGAGCCCTCATGTATGTTCACTCACCAGCAATTCCAGACCCCAAAAGGAAAAATTCTCCTCTCCCAGCAACCAACACAGACAATGCGAAGAGTAGCACCACCCCGAACTCTCACCTTCAATCAACGGAATTTCTTTTAAAACCCCACCAACTTCCTTCTTTTGCTCTATAAAGTAATGTTCTCCTTTCCTTGTTGGACTTGGCTATGGTTTTTGCTGTAGCTTGTTGTTGTAGTCACTAAGTTGTGTCTGACTCTTGGCGATTAGATGGACTGTAGCCCACCAGGCTCATCTGTCCATGGCATTTCCCAGGCAAGAACACTGGAGAGGGTTGCCATTTCCTTCTCCAGGGAATCTTCTCCACCCAGGGATCAAACTCATGTCTCCTGTACTGGCAAGTGGATTCTTTACCAGTGAGCTATCTGGGAAGCCCTTGCTATAAGCTTGGTTGCCCTAAATTGCAATTCCTCTGCTATTCTGGAATAAACCCATTTTGTTGGTAAAAACAACATATTTTTAGGACCAGATAGATAGGATATCATGTACCCCAGAAAATCAGAGTATGATTTTCAAAGCAAATAAGCATTTAAGCCACTAGGCTTACCAGGTGTCACTAGTGGTAAAGAACCTACCTGCCAGTGTAGGTAAAGGTACTGAGTTGGGAAGATCCCCTGGAGGAGGGCATGGCAACCCACTCCAGTATTCTTGCCTGGAGAAACCCAGAGACAGAGGAGCCTGGTGGGCTACGGTCCATGGGGTTGCAAAGAGTCAAACAGGACTGAAGTGACTTAGCAAGCATGCAGGTGGCCTCACCAACTCCCGGATTTCTGCTCTGTTGCGAGGCCCTGTTTGTCTTTGGTATATCTTCTTACTACCACGTCAATCTTCCAATAGCTATTTCCCCCATGTATCCCCCCTAAATTAAGAAAGGTGGCAAATTAGCTTGGTGGCTCCCAGCCTTCCTATTTGGCCCTGCCTGGTGGTCCGGTGGTTAAGAGTCTGCCTTGCAATGCAGGGGAGGAGGGTTCCATCTCTGGTTGGGGGATTTTGTTGTTAGGACTTCCCTTGTGGCTCAGACGGTAAAGCGTCTGCCTACAATGCAGAAGACCTGGGTTCGATCCCTGGGTCGGGAAGGTCCCCTGGAAAAGGAAATGACAATCCACTCCAGTATTCTTGCCTGGAAAATCCCATGGATGGAGGAGCGTGGTGGGCTACAGTCCATGGGGTCGCAAAGAGTCGGACACGACTGAGAGACTTCACTTGGTCTTACTATTATTATTAGACTGATTGAATCCTGAGGGCACAGAAATCCTTGCACACCTTACTGGGCATTTACCCGTGGGATCAAGAACTCTCTACTGAATAGAGGAAACCAGCAGCACAGCTCTAAGCCTTGTTTATTATTTAACTGTGCGGTGGAGCTGCCTGACTTTTAGGAAGGAACAAACTGGTCACCAAAGCAGTGCACACCCAGCCCTGCGGGGGTGGAAGGTGGGGGCAGGCAGCAGGCACAGGCGAGGGCGCCCCCGAGCAAGCGGCTGGGGAAGAATCTCGAACATCACTTTCTGTTGTTTCATCTTTGGAAGGACCGACGCTGAAACTCCAATCCTTTGGCCACCTGACTCCTTGGAAAAGACCCTGATGCTGGGAAAGATTGAGGGCTGGAGGAGAAGGGGACGACAGATGGTTGGATGGCATCACCGACTCGATGGACAAGAGTTTGAGTAAGCTCCGGGAGTTGGTGATGGACAGGGAGGCCTGGTGTGCTGCGGTCCATGGGGTCGCAGAGAGTCGGACACGAATGAGCGACTGAAACTGAAGTTTGATTTGAGTCCGTTTCAATGAGGCACTGCGACTGCGGACAACCAGAGGTCTCCCAATGAGGGCGTCTGTCCCTCCACCCCC
>NW_011495041.1:1538423-1545339 GCF_000754665.1 Bison bison bison
CACCGCGCGGCGGCGCGACGGAGACTGAGGCACCCAGGCCGTCCCGCCAAGGCCAGCGCCCCTAGTTCGCCGTGTCCCCTCCAGCCGCTCCGGCCCCGCCCACTCCGCGTCGGCCCTTCCCTCAGCCCTCCGACCTGCGCACGCGCCGTGCCTTCACCTCGTGTGTCCCGGTCCGCGCACGCGCGCGGGACAGCGGTGTGGGAGGGGGTGGTGTCGGAGGCGGGTGGTGTCGGGGGAAGGGGTGGTGGTGTCGAGGGGGGAGGGGCGGCCCCGCCTCCGCCGCCCGCCCCCTGGTTCTCGGCATTGACTGCTTACTAAGCCTTGCAACACCGGGTTCCGGGAAGACCGCGCCTCACTGGAGGCCTTGACCCCGGGCGGGAACGCGGAGGTCGCCAGGGCGCCTGCGCAAACCTCGAGGCCTGTTGTCCGCCCTTCCTGTTAGTGGCAGTGGGAGGGCACTCTGGGCGCTCTTGGCCCTGGGGGCGGGCCGGGGGGCTGGGAGGCCACGTCGCGGACTGGGGAGCCTGGGGGAACGGTGTTGGGGAGGCTAAGTGGGGAAGGAATGAAGACTCTCCGAGCGGGTCAAGCCATTTCCTTTGTGCAGAGCTTGCCTGGTGGCGCAGACGGGAAAGCGTCTGCCTCCAATGCGGGAGACCGGGGTTCGATCTCCAGGTCGGGAAGATCCTCTGGAAAAGGGAACGGCTTCCCACTCCCGTGCTCTTGCTTTGGAAAATTCCGTGGATGGAGGAGCCTGGTAGAATGGTACAGTCCAAAGAGTCGGACAAGACTGAGCGACTTCACTTTCTCTTTCTGTGAGCCAAGGCTTGTTGATATTTAGTTGCTAAGTCGTGTCCAACTCTTCAGCGACCCCATGGTCTGTAGCCCACCAGGCTTCTTCCTATGTCCATGGGATTTCCCAAGCAAGAATTACTGGAGTCGTTTGCCATCTGGGTAGGTGTGTCCAGAATTAAGACTAGGCACGTAGAGAGCTGACTCATTTGCAAAGACCCTGATGCTGGGAAAGATTGAAGGCGGGAGGAGAAGGGGATGACAGAGGATGAGATGGTTGGATGGCATCACCGACTGGATGGACATGAGTTTGAGTAAACTCTGGGATTTGGTGATGGACAGGGAGGCCTGGCGTGCTGCAGTCCATGGGGTCACAGAGTCGGACACGACTGAGCGACTGAACTGATGTAAAGAGCTCATTTTGGGGGGGACGACCTGGGTGCGAACGTGGTTACCTACTGGCGAGGATCCAGAGGATGGCCTTGGGATGCTGTCTGGAACAGAGGTCTGTAAGCTCTTTTGGTCGTCTGCCCTCGTAGTTCAGTCCATAAGTCGTGTCCCGCTTGTTGCGATCCCATGGACTGCAGCACCAAACTTTTAATCCACGATTAAGTACCTTAATAATAGATTATGCACATTATAAAAATAAAAGGGAAAATATAAAGGATGAGTGATGAAATAAGCAGTCAAAGATGTAGCTGTTAATTCTAACAATCAATTTAATTATCAACTGTAAGGTAAAATGAGTTTTTGTAAAGAACTTTGCTCTTGAGTGTGGCCTTGTAAACAACAGGTATAATTTAGAGGGGCTTCCCTAGTGACTCAGAGTTAGGAGACCACCAGCAATGCAGGAGACCTGGGTTCAAGCCGTGGGGGCTGCCACTCCAGTGTGCTTGCCTGGGAAGTCCTAACACATAATTTAAATACCATGAAATTCACTCATTCCAAGTGCACAGTGATTTTTAGTGAATCTGTCTAGTTGTTAGGCCTATTTTTTAAAAACTTCGTATTAGTACTCTGTGATTCATAAATTTTTAGGTTTGATTCCAAGTATGCCAGTGTTTGCTTCAGTGAGGTCGTAGATGGAAAAATACCCGGTGAGAACATGTGGATCTAAAAGGAAGAAGGAAGTTCTTGGTTGCATTTATTAATCATACTCTCATTGAAATCTATGACAATGACTCTTTGACTTACAGTTTACATTAAAAGTTTTATTTCCTGCTGTTCAAAAGTTGTTTTTACAAACTAGTTGGAATAGAACAGTGGGCCCAAAACATCTCATGAACGGAAATATTTCATTTGAAGTCTTTTAAAATATGTTGAAAAACTTCCCTCCACTTTTGTGGGCAGCTAGAGGTTTTTATAAAGCTATAAAGAAAGCTAAGCACTGAAGAATTGATGCTTTTGAACTGTGATATTGGGGAAGACTCTTGAGAGTCCCTTGGACTGCAAGGAGATCAGTCCTGAATATTCATTGGAAGGACTGATGCTGAAGCTGAAACTCCGACACTTTGGCCACCTGATGTGAAGAACTGACTCCTTGGAAGAGAGCCTGTTGCTGGGAAAGACTGAAGGTGGGAGGAGAAGGGGACCACAGAGGATGAGATGGTTGGATGGCATCACCGACTCTATGGACATGAGTTTGAGCGAGCTTCAGGAGTTGCTGATGGACAGGGAAGGCTGGTGTGCTGCAGTCCATGGGGTCGCAAAGTTGGACAAAACTGAGTGACTGAACTGATAGAGGTTTTTTAGATGCACATAACATTTGGCAATGAGAATCACATTCAAATGGAAATATTTCCAAATACATTTTTAAATGCAAGAATTATATTTAGTGAATACCTATAGAGTTTCTTTTGATTTTCATTTTTATACAATAAAAACAATTTTAGGGGATTTAATGCTTTGTTTTTCAGTATTGCCACATGACATGCTAATGTTTTCCACTTGTTAAAGAAAGGTCAATCATATTTTATAAAACTACAATTCACCTTTAAGTTGAAGTACTTGCATGGCACAGAAGACTTTCATGGTCTTTCCCATCTTAATACAATAACTGTAAAGTTTGAATTGTATTTTAATAAAATTGAATTAAAAAACATGACCACAGGCACGACACCCTGTATTACTTTGTGCACTTCATTTTCTCCTTACTTGCTGTAAAAGTTTGTCTCTGGGTGAAGCATTAACTAATTTCCTGTGTGGTGCTAGCTCTGTAACCTTAGCCTAGAACCTCTCTTACCCCTTTTATTCAAGTCAAAACAATCCATCCGAGGTTAGATAACTGAGCAGGACCCTGTGAGGCCTTCCCAGAATAGAGCCCCCACGTCTGTATTCTCCACCTTCCCCTTTGTCTGTAGAAGAACTTTGGTCAAAGAATAAAATTGGCCAGAGAAGTGAGAAAATGCAGAAAGAAAGGAAAACAGTCAAGCAAAACAAAATAGTAGTATTAATACTTTAGCCGTTAAAGTCAAAGACCTTTAGTTCTTCCTCAGAGACTATAGATAATATTCTGAGCCATGTCCTTGGCAGTGACTGGGTATTTTGCAGATACTGAAAGCCCCACTGGGTGGAAGAAGTTAACCGTAAACTGCCCACAAGCACACAGATTACAGACCTTTTGGAACTGAATGTTGATGATGCTGACCCCCGATTTCCTCACCACCAACCAGTCAGAAGATTGTCCACAATCACACCCCACTCCTAGAACACCATAAGACTCCTCACCATCTCCCTCCACCAGGGAGGGGCACAGAGTCTGAGGGCTTTAGGTCTTTGTGGCCCCCTTTGCCCTGCAAAGCAATAAAGCCCTTTCTTTCTATTTCATTGCAAACTCTGTCTCCAGAATGTAATCCAGTGCCAGTGTATACAGAGGCTGAGATTTGGCATCAGTGACACTTGCAGTTTTTCTATAAAGCGTAGTATTTTGGAGCTTCCCAGGTGGCTCTAATGGTAAAGAATGTGTCTGCCAATGCAGGAGACTTAAGAGACTCCAGTTCAATCCCTGAGTTGGGAAGATCCTCTGGAGAAGGGCATGGCAACCCACTTCAGTATTCTTGGCTGGAGAATCCCATGGACAGAGGAGCCTGGTGGGTTACAGTCCATAGAGTTGCAAAGAGTTGGACACAATTGAAGTGACTTAGCATGCATGCATGGTCTTTTTAACTTTTGAAATAATTTCAAGCTTGGAGAAAAGTTGCAAAAATAATAAAAGAACTCCTGTACATCCTTTACTCAGATTCACCAAATTGATATTTTGCCGTATTTGTAATCTCTGGCTACACACACAAGTATGCATACAAACTTCTTTTTCCTTGAACTTCTTTAGCTTTCTTTAATCTGGAGCAGTTACCTGGTCTTGGTCTTTCACAACGCCTACTTTACTTTTTTAAATACAACTAATTATTTTATCTATTGTTTAGTCACTAGTTTGGGAAGGTCTCCTGGAGAAGTATATGGCAACCCACTCCAGAGGAGCCTGGTGGGTTATGAGTCGGATATGACTTAGCAACTAAACAGTAATAACAACGCATTCCTGAATGGAATACTGCGTAAATTGTGTTGTGTCGTCTGATATTCCACCTGAAGCCATACTGTGTTCCTTAGTGCCTGTTTGGTGATGCTAATTTTGAGCAGATGGTCAAGGTGCTATCCAATGTCCTATTGCCTCCTCACAATAATCTGTGGAGAGATGCCCTGAGATCCTGCAAATACTCAGCTCTTAGCAAATTTTTACATCTAGAAAGAACATCCTTTGATGATCTCTGCCTGAGCCAGTCTACTCTGATGGCTGGGAAATGGTCGTTTTCAACTGTCTCTCCAAATGCAAGTACTGGTTGACACATTGTCGGAGAGAGATTTCTCTTCTTTCCATTTATTATCTGTATGGATCCACTGGGAAAAGAGTACAGCAAGGTTGTACATTGTCACCCTATTTAACTTATATGCAGAATATATCATGAGAAATGCCAGGCTGGATGACTCACAAGCTGGAATCAAGATTGCCTGGAGAAATATCAACAACCTCAGATATACTGATTGTTGTTGTTCAGTTGCTAAGTCATGTCTGACTCTTTTCGACCCCATGGACTACAGCACACCAGGCTTCCCTGTCCTTAACCATCTCCCAGAGTTTGCTCAAACTCATGTCCATTGAGTTGGTGATGTCATCCAACCATCTCATTCAAGTAGATAATACTTCACTTTCTAACAGTAGAAAGTGAAAAGGAACTAAAGAGTCTCTTGATGAAGGTGAAAGAGTAGAGTGGCAAAGCTGGTTAAAACTCAACATTCAGAAAACTAACATCATGGTGTCTGGTCCTATCACTTCATGGCAAATAGATCGGGGAAAAGTAGAAGCAGTGACAGCTTGTCTTTTCTTGGGCTCCAAAATCACTGTGGATGGTGACTGCAGCCATGAAATTAGAAAACACTTGCTTCTTGGGAGGAAAGCTATGACAAGCCTAGATAGTGCATAAAAAACAAAGATATCACTTTCCCAACAAAGGTCTGGATAGTCAAAGCTATGGTTTTTCCAGTAGTCATGTATGGATGGGAGAGTTGGCCCTTAAAGAAGGCTAAGTGCCAAAGAACTGATGCTTTCAAACTGTGGTGCTGGAGAATACTCTTGAGAGTCCCTTGGACTGCAGGAAGATCATACCAGGCAACCCTAAAGGAAATCAACCCTGAATATTCATTGGAAGGACCAATGCTGAAGCTCCAATAATTTGGCCACCTGGTGCAAAGAGCTGACTTATGGAAAAGATTCTGATGCTGGGGAAGATTGAAGGCAAAAGAAGAGAGTGGCAGAGGACAATATGGTTAGATAGCATCATTGACTCAATGGACATGAACTTGAGCTGACTCTGGGAGATAGTGGACAGGGAGGCTTGGTGTGCTGCCATCCATGGGGTAGTGAAGAGTCGGACATGACTTGAACAACAACAACAGCAACAACATGGATTTATAGATTCTTATTTTATTTAATGTTTATAGTTTATTACTATCCTTATTTATTTAAAAACTTTAAAAATTAATTAGACTTCACTTTTTGGAGCAGTTTTAGATTTTTGGAAAAATTGAGCAGAAAGTACTGGCAGTTCCCTTCCATCCCCTTCCGTCCCACCTCAGTTTCCCTTGTTGCTAATATCTTGTATGGTACACTTGTTACAAATAATGATTCTACAAGATAAAGTAAACTGTTAGTTGCTCAGTCGTGTCTGACTCTTTGCAACCCCATGGACTGTAGCCCACCAGGCTTCTCTATCCATGGGATTCTCCAAGCAAGAATACTGGAGTGGGTTGCCATTCCCTACTCCAGGGCATCTTCCTGACCCAGGGATCAAACCCAGGTCTCCAGCATTGCAGGGAGATTCTAACCATCTGAGCCACGTGGGAAGCCATTGACACATTATTTTAACTATAGTGCATCATTTGAAAACTGGTCAACCACTTGTAAAAGAATGAAACTAGACCACTTTCTAACACTATACACAAAAATAAACTCAAAATGGATTAAAGATCTAAACGTAAGACTGGAAACTATAAAACTCCTAGAGGAGAACATAGGCAAAACACTCTCTGACATACATCACAGCAGGATCCTCTATGACCCACCTCCCAGAATATTGGAAATAAAAGCAAAAATAAACAAATGGGACCTAATTAAACTTAAAAGCTTCTGCACAACAAAGGAAACTATAAGCAAGGTGAAAAGACAGCCTTCAGAATGGGAGAACATAATAGCAAATGAAGCAGCTGACAAACAACTAATCTCAAAAATATACAAGCAACTCCTACAGCTCAATTCCAGAAAAATAAATGACCCAATCAAAACATGGGCCAAAGAACTAAACAGACATTTCTCCAAAGAAGACATACAGATGGCTAACAAACACATGAAAAGATGCTCAACATCACTCATTATCAGAGAAATGCAAATCAAAACCACTATGAGGTACCATTTCACACCAGTCAGAATGGCTGCGATCCAAAGTCTACAAATAATAAATGCTGGAGAGGGTGTGGAGAAAAGGGAACCCTCTTACACTGTTGGTGGGAATGCAAACTAGTACAGCCACTATGGAGAACAGTGTGGAGATTCCTTAAAAAACTGGAAATAGAACTG
>NW_011495041.1:1545439-1556632 GCF_000754665.1 Bison bison bison
ATAACCCTGTATACGAGACAGCAAAAGAGACACAGATGTATAGAACAGTCTTTTGGACTCTGTGGGAGAGGGAGAGGGTGAGATGATTTGGGAGAATGACATTGAAACATGTATAATATCATATATGAAACGAGTCGCCAGTCCAGGTTTGATGCACGATACTGGATGCTTGGGGCTGGTGCACTGGGACGACCCAGGGGGATGGTATGGGGAGGGAGGAAGGAGGAGGGTTCAGGATGGGGAACACATGTATGCCTGTGGCGGATTCATTTCGATATATGGCAGAACCAATACAATATTGTAAAGTTTAAAAATAAAATTAAAAAAAATAAAGTGCATCATTTATATTTGGATTCTCTCTCTGTATTGTATAGTTGTATGGGCTTTGCCAAATGGTTAATGTCATTTATCCACTACTGCAGTAATATACAGAATAGTTTTACTGCTCCAAAAATCCCCTGTACTCCAGCTATTCACCCTATTTATTTATTTATTTTTTACATGAAGAAAACTTTTTGGTTTTCTTTTTTTTGGCTGCATTGGGTCTTAGTTGTGGCACATGGGCTCTTTTGTTGCAGCATGTGGGATCTAGTTCCCTTGACCAGGGATCGAACCCACATACCCTGCATTGGAAGATAGACGGTTAACCACTGGACCACCAGGGAAATCCCTTCACCCTCTTCATTATTAGTGCTCAGATTGTCCCAGTTTTGACCAGTGAGAGCCATTTCAAGCTGGCTCCTGTTTCTTTTGATACAATCTACCTTTTTTCTACCTCTTTTTTTTTTTTTTTAATCATTTCTTTACTTTCAGGGATAAGATGTTCTAGGCTCATCTTATACTTTTCCTGCCCCAGCCCTGAAATTAGCCATCTCTCCAAGGGACCCAGGCTTCTTTTAGTGGGTTATAGTATTTAGAAACCAAGATCAGGGCACTGAAACTTTGGTTTTAATTACAGAAATGCAAATCACAAAGTCAAAAGGAAATGAGCTAAGGAAGTCTGTTTGGCCTAGTGTCTAATCCAGCAGATAACCATTTAGCACCATTTTGTTTCTTTTTTTTTTTTTTCCAGACTGTGGAACATTTGACTGATAATAATATCAGTCAAGGATAAAGGTAGGCTTAAAAATTGGGTGGATAAAGGATAAGGAAGTCCATTTTACTCTGTCAACTCTGTGCTAGTTTAGTCGCTAAGTCATGTCTGAGTCTTGAGACCCCGTGGACTGTAGCCCATGAGGCTCCTCTGTCCATGGAATTTCCCAGGCAAGAATACTGGAGTGGGTTGCCATATTTCTTCAGGGGACCATCCCGACCCAGGGATCAAACCCAGGTCTCCTGCATTGCAGGTGGTCTCCCGCATTGCAGGTGGACTCTGCTGCTGCTGCTGCTGCTAAGTCGCTTCAGTCGTGTCCGACTCCGTGCGACCCCATAGACAGCAGCCCACCAGGCTCCCCCATCCCTGGGATTCTCCAGGCAAGAACACTGGAGTGGGTTGTCATTTCCTTCTTCAACTGTTCCCTAAAGATGTAGAATCTGTTTTCTTAGTATGGGCTGAACAGTGACTGGTAGCAGTTTTAGAAGGGAAGTGGGTGGTTTGTCATAGGGCAGCAATTACATGCCCTTTAGCAGTGGGAGTGCCTGCACAGATTAAGAATCCGGGGGATTTCCAAGTTGAGCCAACAGCAGGGCAGACTCTGATGAAAGTGATGGTTTTCCCTTTCGCTAATGCGCACACTCTAGTAAAGGCTATGAGTTCAGCAGCCTGGACTGGCTTTACAGTGGCTTCAAGTGTTTCTTGTGGAGAGACTATGGCATAACTAGCTATTATGTTTCTGTGAAAATTTCACTTGTACGAGGCATCACAAAAGAGAAGTCTGGGTTGTCTGGAGGGATGTCTGAGAGGTCTTCTTGTGGCTTTGAGACTGTTTCGTGGCTGCAAGGCAATCATGTGGAATGAACTGGGCTCTCCGTCACCAGGGAGGGGCATGAAATAGCTGAATTTAGAGTATTATGAAGATGGAAGATGAAGGAAGGGGGAGTTAAAACAGCCTGCTCATGGGTGGTTTGTTCCCTCTGTAGGGAGATGCTGCGCACTATGATCTGTAAGGTAGAGGACACAGAGTGGGCAACAGAAACCTGCATTTGGGAGCCTCTTCTTAGAGTACTGGGGCTTCCCAGGGGGCGCTAGTCGTAAAGAACCTGCCTGCCAACATAAGAGATGTAAGAGACGCATTGAACCTGTGTGTCTGTGTCTGATCTTCCCTGGGTTGGGAAGATCTCTTGGAGGAGGGCATGGCAAGCCACTCCACTATTCTTGCCTGGAGACTCCCATGGACAGAGGAGCCTGGCAGGGTTAGAGTACTAGCTTTGTCAATCCAGGTGGCAGCTGTGCCCACGCAGGTCAGTGTGGGGCCTTACCTAATGCTACAGGGTCTTTTTGGCATGAGAGATAAGCTACAGACTCATCCAAGAGGCAAAGGGCTGTCCTGTAATGCCTGTAGCCACTCTATTGCTTTCATGGCAGCATGATGAAAAGGTCTGTCAAAAGGAGGTAAGCCAACAGCTGGAGGTGTAGCCACAGTCTATCTGGAGGCTGCCAGAAAAGTAGCAAAAGGCTTGCTGGTGAGGCCCTGAAGATATTAGGGTGGGCTGAGACATGGGCGATGAGGCAATGCCCGCAGACTCCAGCTGCTGAATAGATTCAGAAGTGACAGGTAGAGAGAAGGCTTTTGAGTGGATGGGAGAAAGTCTCACCAGTGTCAATTAAGAAATCCAATTAGGAGCCTCTATTCTAAGCTTAATGGTAGGCTTTCGGGGTTGAATTGAGGATCAGCTGTCACTGTCATTTGAGGGAATTTTTGTCCCTCAGGAGGAGAAAAATGAACGTGGGAGTACTGGGGCCTAGAGGGGTCTTAAACCTTCCTTCCTCTTAAGTGCAGGACAATTTCTCTTCCAATGTCTGGATTTCTTACAATATCTGCAATTGTCTGGAGGCAAATAGGAAGATCTCTGAGTAGTCTTGGAGTTGCTCTTAGGGTCTTGCTTTTGTTTTTCTGAAGATTCCAGTTGCAAAGCAAGAACTGTTTCTTTTATTAATAACTCTTTTCCCCCTGCAGCATTTATTCCTGCAGACTATTTTCAAAGAATTGGCTGCAGCTTCCATTATTAGCTTAGTGGTTGCCCAGACAAACCAATCACACCATCTTTTTTTAGTGCCATGTGTTTTTTTTTTAAATACATTTTATTTATTTATTTGTTTGGCTGTGGCATGCAGGATCTGCTATCTTCCTTGGAGGCTTGTGAGATCTTTAGTGGTGGCACGTGAACCCTTAGTTGCAGAGTTCTCATTCCCTGATCAGGAATGGAACCTGGGCCCCCTGCAGTAAGAAGGTGGCGTCTTAGCCAAAGGACCACCAGGGAAGTCCCTGACCACACTATTTTTAATTTGCTTTTAATAATAGGGAAAACATTTCCCACTAAAGCAGACATGAGGAGATCCCTGTGTCCTAAGGCTTTCAGCTTCAGTGCTGTGTGCCCTTGAAAAGTTTGTATAAAACATTTAACAAACACTTTGGATGCTCTCCATTCTTCTGAGTGTATAATTCCACCTCAGACCAAGTAATTCTGGGGGAAAGACCTCTTTATTGCTTAAACAGCAGACTTACGGGTCCTATGCATATGTTCTGGCCGGTATTTCTTCTTCCTTCTGACAAATGACACAACAGAGAGAGACAAGGGAAAACAGTGACCATCTGGGAGGAAGGAATCAATATAAAGCAAGAATACTCATTTACCAAATGGTGGAGGCTCTATGTCATAAGGAACTGGCTCCAAAACCTCCTGCAAATCTAAACAGAAGAGAGAAAGGGAACTCCCACGACTTTCCCCTCAACCAGACCTTGTAGGCAGAGACCTGGGTGCGTGTGTGTTAGTTGCTCAGTATGTCTGACTCTTTGTGATCCCATAGACTGTAGCCAGGCTCCTCTGTCCATGGAATTCTCCAGGCAAGAATACTGGAGCGGGTTGCCATTTCCTCCCCCAGGATATCTTCCCAACGCAGGAATTGAACCCAGGTCTCCTGCCTTTCAGGCAGATTCTTTAGCCTCTGAGCCACAAGCTGGTCTTTGTTATGTGTCCCAGGATTTCTCAGCTGTAGCAGTCTTAGGGTGGCAGTCTGGCCAGTCTCCTGGCTGGCTTACCAACTGTCAGGGAGGAGGAAACATCCTCCTCTTGAGTTCTTGCAGGTGGATTACTAATGAAATAGACACAGACAGGTTAACAGGAGAAGAGAAACAAACATAAATTCATGCACACGGAGTTCTCATAGAAATGTACTCTAAGAAGTGGCCAAAGCAGGCAGCTTCTGTACTTTTTCAATAAAGAAATAAATCTCTGAGGAATAACAGGACAAAGAAACTTGGTTTTAGGTGCTTAGTTAGTGACTAATCTAAACAGAATTTGGGCTTGGGTAGTAAATTAAAGAAATAACAAGGTTGGATTCCCTGTCTTCTGAATTCCCCATCTCTCCTGATAAAGGTGTCCTACTTCTATTTTTCACATGGGAGACTTATTTCCTGCTTTTCAAGGGGACAGAGGAGGGTCAGTTTTTTTCTTGCATTGGCTACCTCTCTTTTGGCTCAGGGGGTGCACCCAAGTCTGCTATTCTGAAGGATCACACAGCCCCAGAGATCGAAACTTCCTTGTCTAACCTCAGCTGGGCTGAAATTTAAACCTTCTGCCCTCACTGCACATCTCTGCCCCCCTGCTTCCCACTTCCAACAGATGTCCCACCCAACTCCTACCTTCTTCGAAAATTCAAGCAGCCAACAGATCAGACTGCAGTTTCTCACCACCAAAATCTCACACACACCTGAAACTGCAGCCCTTCTCTCTCTCTCTCTTTTTAGCCCTTTATTAAGTTGAGAGGTTTGATTTTTAGACTGAAGGCTATGGAGATTATCCGAAAGGCGTTCTTCAAAAGGAGAAATAACTTGCTCCAACTTTCCATGTAGAAACATTCTGGCAGCAGGGTGGAGAATGAGTTAGAGAGAACAGTGGGAGAAGGAAAGGTTTCTTAAAGTATGATTGCATGCATCCTTTTGGATCACGTTCTTCTTCAGATATATGCCTAGGAGTGGGATTGCAGGATCATATGGTAGCTCTATTTGTAGGTTCTTAGGGGACCTCCATACTGCTCTCCATATGTAACAACCTAAACGGGAATACAATTTGAAAAAGAATGGATACGTGTATATGTATAACTGAGTCACTTTGCTGTACACCTGAAACTATCACAACATTGTTAAACAGCTGAAAGATTTAGAGGATCTGAAGAGAAACCAGAGCCTGTAGCTATCACAACATTGTGAGTCAGCTTTGTTCCAATATAAAATAAAGAGTTCAAAAAAAAAATACAGTTACAATAAGGCTTGGATGAAAGGGTTGGCCTTTAAAGGCAGAACTGGAGTCATGGATAAGGGAAGGAGCTAGTGAATATCATGGAGTAGCATCTATCTTTTGCTAATTAGTTGTAGAAGAGGTTGTAGTTGAGGATGATGGAAGAAATGTTCACATATTGAGGAATGAGGAAGTCATTCTAGCTTACACATGATTTAAATTTATGCTAACCAGAACAGCTTGTTTTGTGGCCTATTAAACATGCATTGTACATCTGCTTTAACCATTAAAGGAAAGAATGCATTTAAAACTCAATATGGAGTAGCTATACTTCAAGCATTGAAAATGGAACTGGTTAGTCCCTGTGGATGTGGTTTCAGACATGTTCCAGCATTACTGGGAACTTGAATTTTCTTAACTTGAAGACACCATCAGACCATTCTCAAAACAATTATCTGCCAGCAGCTGCCAGCTGGAGCCTTCTGGTCTCAACTTCTTCTCTGTAACCAGGCAACTGTTTCAGACCCAACCAATCCTTGCTTGACAAGCACCCATATTTCTTGTCAGTTCCAATTATAATTCTTGACAAACTAATATAATTTTGTGGGTTATGCCTCTATAAGCCTCCCCTATCTTGTCATCCAGCAGAGCACAGTTCAAGTACTTCTTGAATCTGCATCTTCCAGGCTATAGTCCTCAGTCAGTTCAGTTCAGTCGCTCAGTCGTGTCCGACTCTTTGTGATCCCATGAACTGCAGCACACCAGGCCTCCCTGTCCATCACCAATTCCTGGAGTCTACCCAAACCCATGTCCATTGAGTCGGTGATGCCATCCAACCATCTCATCCTCTGTTTTCCCCTTCTCCTCCTGCCCGCAATCTTTCATAGCATCAGGGTCTCTTCAAATGAGTCAGCTCTTCACATCAGGTGGCCAAGGTATTGGAGTTTCAGCTTCAACATCAGTCTTTCCAATGAACACCCAGGACTGATTTCCTTTAGGATGGACTGGTTTGATCTCCTTGCAGTCCAAGGGACTCTCAAGAGTCTTATCCAACACCACAGTTCAAAAGCATCAATTCTTTGGCGCTCAGCTTTCTTCACAGTCCAACTCTCACATCCATACATGACCACTGGAAAAACCATAGCCTTGACTAGATGGACCTTTGTTGGTAAAGTAATGTCTCTGCTTTTGAATATGCCATCTAGGTTGGTCATAACTTTCTTTCCAAGGAGTAAGCATCTTTTAATTTCATGGCTGAAATCACCATCTGCAGTGATTTTGGAGCCCCCCAAAATAAAGTCAGCCACTGTTTCCACTGTTTCCCCATCTATTTGCCATGAAGTGATGGGACCGGATGCCATGATCTTAGTTTTCTGAATGTTGAGCTTTAAGCCAACTTTTTCACTCTGCTCTTTCACTTTCATCAAGAGGCTCTTTAGTTCTTCTTCACTTTCTGCCATAAGGGTGGTGTCATCTGCATATCTGAGGTTATTGATATTTCTCCTGGAAATCTTGATTCCGGCTTGTGCTTCCTACAGCCCAGTGTTTCTCACGATGTACTTTGCATATAAGTTAAATAAGCAGGGTGATCGTATACAGCCTTGATGTACTCATTTTTCTATTTGGAACCAGTCTGTTGTTCCATTTCCAGTTCTCAGTTTGGCTCAAATAGAACTATTTTCTATTCCAATTATAGACTGTTTATTTCTGTCAATAAGGATGACTCCTAAGTTTCCACCTTGAGGAATGACTTGATGGTGAGCCCATAACCAAGACATAAAATAGAAAAGGAATAAAGAAAAAGGTGGAAAACATGAGTTTATGTTGAGACCTGTTAGAGCAGGTAATGGCTGTATATAGAAGTCTGAGTTGGAAAAATAGATTTCATAGTCATCCACCTTATATTTTACTAAATGAATCCATGCATGTGTATGAGGTCCCTAAGAGGGAAGGCTTATAGAATGAGAATGACAGAAAACTGAGGAACAGGCATGTAAAATCAGAAAGGAAAAGAAAATCTGCAAATGCGTCCCAGAAGGGCTAACCAGAGAAAAAAGAGAAACCAAGGGAGTGGCATAGTCTTTCTTTCTTTTTACTTATTTGTTAAATTTTTTAAAAAATTGAGGTATAGATGATGTAGAATGTTATATGCTTCAGATGAACAATTTTTAACAATATGTTAGTTTCAGGTGTACGGCAAAGTGATTCAGTCATACATAAACATACATTCATTCTTTTTCGTATTCTTTCCCCATATAGGCTACCACAGAATACTGAGTAGGATTCCCTGCTATACTGTAGGTCCTCGTTAGTTTTCTATCTTCTGTACAGCAGTGTGCACATTTATCCCAAGCTCCTGATTCATCCCTTCCCACCATGTGTCCATAAGTTTGTCTTCTGCATGTGTAAGTCTGTTTCTATTTTTGTAAATAAGTTCATTTGCATAATTTAAAAATTGTATTCCACATATGAGTGATATACAATATTTGTCTTCCTCTGACTTGGTTCACTTAGTGCGATAATCTTTAGGTCCATCCTTGTTGCTGCAAATGGCATTATTTATTTTTTTTTTATGGCTGAGTAACATTCCATTGTATGTACATGCCACATCTTCTTTACCCACTCCTCTGTTGATGGATATTTAGGCTGTCTTAGCTATTGTGAATAATGCTATTGAGATGGGAATCCGAGATCTTGTCTGAGGTGCTGAAGAATGGAATCCATGAACATGCAAACACTCACAGTAGCAAGTGAATAGGATTTATTAAAGAGGAGGAAAGTACAAAACTCTCAGCATAGACACTGAGAGGGGGTAAAGGGTCCCCCCATGGTGGGACTTACAGCAGTTTTTATATCCTTCCTTAAATCACATTATTCCTAACCAATCAATTTTTTAAAGGTCAAGATACTTAACATTTTCTCTTGATCCTTGAATTAAGTCGCCACCCTTTTTCATGACCTCTGGCCATTTTGCCATGAACCTGATGTATGGGCTTAAGGTTAATGATCACAAGTTGTTTTTCCCTCAAGCATGTGGAACAGAATTTAATTACTGCCCTTCCCTGGATCTGAGTGCTGATAATTTATCAGACTAAAGACACTTTCCTAGATACCATATTGAAAAGCAGAGACATTACTTTGCCAACAAAGGTCAGTCTAGTCAAGGCTACGGTTTTTCCAGTGGTCATGTATGGATATGAGAGTTGGACTGTGAAGAAAGCTGAGTGCTGAAGAATTGATGCTTTTGAACTGTGGTGTTGGAGAAGACTCTTGAGAGTCCCTTGGACTGCAAGGAGATCCAACCAGTCCATCCTAAAGGAGATCAGCCCTGGGATTTCTTTGGAAGGAATGATGCTAAAGCTGAAACTCCAGTACTTTGGCCATCTCATGCAGAGTTGACTCATTGGAAAAGACTCTGATGCTGGGAGGGATTGGGGGCAGGAGGAGAAGGGGACGACAGAGGACGATATGGCTGGATGGCATCACTGACTCGATGGACGTGAGTCTGAGTGAACTCCGGGAGTTGGTGATGGACAGGGAGGCCTGGCATGCTGCGATTCATGGGGTCACAAAGAGTCAGACACGACTGAGCGACTGAACTGAATTGAACTGAAAGACACTTTCTAGGAATTCAGGACAATGGAGCAGGATGCTTACTGAAAACAAGACTCAGAGTTCTACACTAACTGCCTAGTAATTTCTACCTCACAGTTATAAACCTAGGGGTGCATGAATCTTTTGGGATTATATTCAGTTCAGTTCACTCGCTCAGTTGTGTCCCACTCTTTGACACCCCATGGACTGCAGCACACCAGGTTTCCCTGTCCATCACCAACTCCTGAGCTTGCTCAAACTCATGTCCATTGAGTTGGTGATGCCATCCAGCCATTTCATCCTTGGTTGTCCCCTCCTCCTCCTGCCTTCAATCTTTCCCAACATCAGCCAAAAAGTTTGTTCAGGTTTTTCCATAAGATTAGTCTTAGTGAAAAATGAACTTTGTGATCAGCCCAATAGTTTTGTCTGGATATATGCCCAGAAGTGAGATTGGCATTTTTAGTTTTCTGAGGAAACCCCATACTGTTTTCCGTGCTGGCTGCACCAACTTAATCTCCACCAATACTATAGGAGAGGTCTCTTTTCTCCACATAAGCTCTAGCATCTCTTATTTGAAGAGCTTTAAATGATGGCCATTCTGACTGGTGTGAGGGGAAAAACCTAATTATAATTTTAATCTGCATTTCCCCTAATATTTAGCAATGTTGAGCATCTTTTCATGTCTGCACTGAGTATAATCCAACTTTATTTGCATGTATGGCCTAGAGACTAACTTGGATATATTTTCAAGATTTATCTTCCTCAAATAAATTTAAATCAGGCTGAGTTTCTAGTAAGAAAAGTAAGAAATTTGGGGCTTATTTGAGAAGATGAGATGGTTAGATAGCATCACAGACTCAGTGGACATGAATTTGAGCAAACTCCAGGAGACAGTGGAGGACAGAGGAGCCCAATATGCTACCATCCACGAGGTCGCAAAGAGTCAGACACAACATAACAACTGAACAAAAACAGTTCCGTGACTTCCATTTTCTCTCCTTCACTCCTTCTCATCAACAATAAAACATTCCCAGGTCTCTCCCATCTTCAAAAAGTATGTATCCTTTACTTCCCCAGAAGTAGTTTTTCTTTCCTGTCATTTACAGCCAAGTTTAGCTACCCATGAACAGTATGAAAAGACAAAAAGATATGACACTGAAAGATGAATTCCCCAGATGGGTAGGTGCCCGATACACTACTGGAGAAAACTGGAGAAGTAGCTCAGAGAAGAATGAAGAGGCTGAGCCAAAGCGAAAACAATGCCCAGCTGTGGATGTGGCTGGTGATAGAAGTAAAGTCTGATGCTGTAAAAAACAATACTGCATAGAAACCTGGAATGTTAGGTCCATGAATCAAGGTAAATTGGAAGTGATCAAACAGGAGATGGCAAGAGTGAATATCAATATTTTAGGAATCAGTGAGCTAAAATGGAATGGAATGGGTGAATTTAATTCAGATGACCATTATATCTACTGCTGTGGGCAAGAATCACTTAGAAGAAATGGAGTAGCCCTCATAGTCAGCAAAAAAGTCAGAAAGACAGTGCTTGGATGCAATCTCAAAAATGACAGAATGATCTCTGTTTGTTTTCAAGGCAAACCATTCAATATCACAGTAATCCAAGTCTATGCCCCAACCACTAATGCTGAAGAAGCTGAAGTTGAATGGTTCTATGATGATCTACAAGACCTTCTAGAACTAACACCCAAAAAAGATGTCATTTTCATCATAGGGGACTGGAATGCAAAAGTAGGAAGTCAAGAGACACTTGGAGTAACAGGCAAATTTAGCCTTGGATACAAAATGAAGCAGGGCAAAGGCTAATAGAGTTTGGCCAAGAGAACGCACTGGTCATAGCAAACACCCTCATCCAACCACACAAGAGAAGACTCTACACATGGACATCACCAGATGGTTAACACTAAAATCAGATTGATTACATTATTTGAAGATGGAGAAGCTCTATAAAGCAAAAACAAGACCGCAAGCTGACTGTGGCACAGACTTACATTGAAGAAAGTAGGGAAAACTACTGGGTTTTCATTCAGGTGTGACCTAAATCAAATCCCTTAAGATTATACAGTAGAAGTGACAAATAGATATAAAGGATTAGATTTGATAGAGTACCTGAAAAACTATGGACAGAGGTTCGTGACATTGTACAGGAGGCAGGGGTCAAGAGCATCCCCAAGAAAAAGAAAC
>NW_011495041.1:1556732-1557162 GCF_000754665.1 Bison bison bison
TTTAACTTATATGCAGAGTGCATCATGAGAAACGCTGGGCTGGATGAAGCACAAGCTAGAATCAAGATTTCCGGGAGAAATATCAATAACCTCAGATATGCAGATGACACCACCCTTATGGCAGAAAATTAAGAATAACTGAATAGCCTCTTGATGAAAGTGAAAGAGGAGAGTAAAAAAGCTGGCTTTAAACTCTGCGTTCAAAAACCAAATATCATGGCATCCAATCCCATCACTTCATGGCAAATAGATGGGGAAACAATAGAAACAGTGACAGACTTTATTTCCGTAGACTCCAAAATCACTGCAGATGGTGACTGTAGCCATAAAATTAAAAGACACTTGCTCCTTGGAAGAAAACTTATGACCAACCTAGATAGCATATTGAGAAGCAGAGACATTACTTTGCCAACAAAGGTCCGTCTAGTCA
>NW_011495041.1:1557262-1558395 GCF_000754665.1 Bison bison bison
AAAGGCAAAATGGTTGTCTGAGGAGGCCTTACAAATAGCTGAGAAAAGAAGAGAAGCTAAGCAAAGGGGAAAAGGAAAGCTATACCCATTGTAATGCAGAGTTCCAAAGAATAGCAAGGAGAGATAAGAAAGCCTTCCTCAGTGATCAATGCAAAGAGGAAAACAATAGAATGGGAAAGACTAGAGATCTCTTCAAGAAAATCAGAGATACCAAGGGAATATTTCGTGCAAAGATGGGCACAATAAAGAACAGAAATGGTATGGACCTAAGAGAAGCAGAAGATATTAAGAAGGGGTGGCACGAATATACAGAAGAACTATACAAAAAAATATCTTCATGACCCAGATAACCACAATAGTGTGATCACTCAGTCAGAGCCAGACATCCTGGAATGCAAAGTCAAGTGGGCCTTAGGAAGCACCACTATGAACAAAGCTAGTAGAGGTGATGGAATTCCAGTTGAGCTATTTGAAATCCTAAAAGATGATGCTGTGAAAGTGTTGCACTCAATATGCCAGCAAATTTGGGAAAGTCAGCAGTGGCCACAGGACTGGAAAAGGTCAGTTTTCATTCCAATCCCAAAGAAAGCCAATGCCAAAGAATGCTCAGACTACTGCACAATTGCACTCATCTCACATGCAAAGTGATGTTCAAAATTCTCCAAACTAGACTTCAACAGTACGTGAACCAAGAACTTCCAGTTGTGCAAGCTGGATTTAGGAAAGGCAAAGGAACCAGAGATCAAATTGCCAGCATCTGTTGGATCATCAAAAAAGCAAGAGAGTTTCAGAAAAACATCTACTTCTGCTTTATTGACTATGCCAAAGCCTGTGACTGTGTGGATCACAACAAACTGTGGGAAATTCTTCAAGAGATGGGAATACCAGACTACCTTACCTGCCTCTTGAGAAATCTGTATGCAGGTCAGGAAGCAGCAGTTAGAACCAGACATGGAAACATGAATTGGTTCCAAATTGGGAAAGGAGTAGGGCAAAGCTGTGTATTTTCATCCTGCTTGTTTAACTTATATGCAGAGTGCATCATGAGAAACGCTGGGCTGGATGAAGCACAAGCTAGAATCAAGATTTCCGGGAGAAATATCAATAACCTCAGATATGCAGATGACACCACC
>NW_011495041.1:1558495-1588381 GCF_000754665.1 Bison bison bison
CTCCAAAATCACTGCAGATGGTGACTGTAGCCATAAAATTAAAAGACACTTGCTCCTTGGAAGAAAACTTATGACCAACCTAGATAGCATATTGAGAAGCAGAGACATTACTTTGCCAACAAAGGTCCGTCTAGTCAAGGCTATGGTTTTTCCAGTAGTCATGTATGGATGTGAGAGTTGGACTGTGAAGAAGGCTGAGCGCCGAAGTATTGATGATTTTGAACTGTGGTGTTGGAGAAGACTCTTGAGGGTCCCTTGGACTGCAAGGAGATCCAATCCATCCATCCTAAAGGAAATCAGTCCTGAATGTTCATTGGAAGGACTGATGCTGAAGCTGAAACTCCAATACTTTGGCCACCTGTGTGAAGAACTGACTCATTGGAAAAGACCCTGATGCTGGGAAAGATTGAAGGTGAGAGGATAAGGAGACAACAGAGGATGAGATGGTTGGATGGCATCACCGACTGGATGGACATGAGTTTGAGCAGGCTCTGGGAGTTGGTGATAGATAGGGAACGCCTGGTGTGCTGCAGTCCATGGTCACAAAGAGTTAGACTGGACTGAGTGGCTGAACTGAACTTAGATACATTTATCCACACTCTCTTTGTTTTCTTACTTCCCATGTATTCCTCCACATACTAAGTCTGGCTTTCCCTTCTACCATTGTGCTTACCTTGTTCTCAGCAAGATCACCAGCTAGTTTCTTCAAAGCTATTAAGACTCTTTCCAGGCTTTATCTTATCTGACTTCTCAATAGCATTGTCTATCTTTCCCTGTTCCCTTCTTCTCAGGCCTCATTTCATTTCACACTCTTTTGCTGTTTCTTCCATCCCTCTGGCCACTCTCAATCTCCATTGCAAACTCACACCAGTGCTTTTTAGTTAATATTAATGTCCTCAACTGCTTTGTCCTGGGCCTTCTTTCTACTCATTTTAAACGATCTCCCCTCATGATCTCTTCCCCTCCATGACTTTATTGACTGTCATATACACTGATAGCTCCCCAAATTGTTATTAGCTTAGATCTCTCTCCTGATTTCCAGATTCGATACCCAGCAGCGTATCAGAAATATTTCTCAGTCGTTCTGCATCCCATTTGAGGATTCTGCTTCCAGGCCAAAATCCTAGTGTGACTTTTCAGTCCAGATCACAGGCAAGAATAAAGCTTTGCCTGGCAGGGGTCCTCAGTAAAGGGAAGCTAAGTTCCATATACCAGCCCCCCACCTTTAGCAAGGCTAGCTGAGTTCAAAGGCATATCTACATTCTAGGGATGTCTGTTCAGAGGTCTCAGCTGAGGTACTTTCGTCTACTTTGTTTGTTTGATTGATTTGGCTGTACTGGGTCTTAGTTTCGGCACATGGATCTTTGACCCTTGTGTCAGTATGCAGGTTCTTTAGTTCCGGCACGTGGGGTCTTTTTAGTTGTGACACGCGCGATCTTTAGTTGCAGCACTGGAACTCTGAGTAGCGACATGCAGGATCTAGTTCCCTGACCAGGCATTGAACCTGGGCCCCCTGCATTGGGAGTGTGGAGTCAGCCCCTGGACCACCTGGGAAGTCACCTTTTCTCTGCTTTGATTCAGTACCTTTTCTCTCCCTCCCTGACCTCCTTTGTTCAGGGGTCCTTGGCAGTGAGACATTTCTCCTGTCTGTGCTGTATCTGGGACTTCCCTGGTGGCTCAGATGGTAGAGAATCCACCTGCCATGCAGGAGACCTGGGTTCGATCCCTGGGTCAGGAAACTGACTGGCCTGAGCAGTGCTGCGGGGAAAGGGAACACAAGAGAGCCTCCATGGTGCCTCTTTGGCAGGCTCATAGAATTAAGTGAATAAAGGCTTGCTTGTTACTTTCAGTTTGGCTCTTGCCCTAATGGACTACCTGGACACTTTGATTGCTTGACATAATTTACTGGGCCCTTTCAATTTGAAAACTGTGTCTCTCTTTGGCTTAAGGAAATAGAGTTGTTGAGTTTCTAGATCTTTGTTATTTATAATTTTCGTCAAGCCTGGGAAATTATTCGGCATGATTTTTTTCAAAGATTTTTTTTCTTTACTGCTCCCTCTTTCTAAACACACATATATTAGGTTGCTTGAAGTTGTGCCACAGCATACTGATATTCTTTTCACTTTTCTCCCAATCTTTTCTCTCTCTTTCTCTCATTTTAGATAGTTTCTGTTGCTATGTCATCAAGTTCACTGGTCTTTTTTTTTTCTGCAGAGTCTAATATGCTGTTAATTTAGTATATTTTTCATCTCAGACATTGTATTTTTCATCGTCATGAGTCTGAATTTTTATAGCTTTCATATCTCTTTTTTTAACATAAGAATGCTTCCTTCTACTTTCTTGAATGGTTTCAATGTTCCAACCTATGAATTCTATTCATGCTTTTTAAACAATTGATTTCCTTCCTCATTATGGGTTATATTTTCCTGCTTCTTTGCATGCCTGGTAATTTTTGATCAGATGACATATATTGTAAATTTTATATTGTTTGGTGCTTGAAGTTTCTGTGTTCCTGTAAGTATGCTTGAGTTTTCTTCTGAGATGCAGTTGAGGCATTTTGAAAGAGCTTGGTTGTTTTGAGGCTTGGTTTTCTTAGGTGGGAGTGGAGAAGTGTTCAGTATGTCCTAAACTTGCCCGACTGCCTGATGTCCCATGAGTCATCAGGTTTTCTGCTCTGGTGGGAGAACTATCCCTACTCTGTATAAGAGTCCGAGGTATTGACCTCACTGTTTCTTTGGGTGGGTCTTCCCATAGCCTCAAGTTTTCTCATAACACATGCTCTGATCAGTACTTAAGCAAACATTTGAGGGAGCCCCTTTGCAGATATCTAGAGCTTTCTCTCTGTCAGAATTCTCCTCCCCGTTATCCTGCCCTGTGAAATCCAGCTGCCTCAGTCTTTGTGGGCTCCTAGTTCCATCTCTTCAACCCATAGGGGCTTTGGGTTCCTCTTCCTCCTCTCTTTGCTGATGCCTGGCAGTTCTCTCTGGAAAATCAGCTTGGGCAATCACAGAGCTTATTTCAGTTGTTTCTCTTCTCTCAAGGATCGCTGTCCTGACTGTGATCAGAACCGGAAGTTCTGTGATCATCTGAACCGGAAGTCCCACCATTGTACTGTTTTTCAGCTACTTTGTCCTCTCCATTTTCTCTGCTTTCTTATTACTAGGACATTTTACTTTCTTCATTGACCCTCAGTGTCTCTCAATCTGCTTATTCTATCTATTTTTAAATTTCTTTGTACTTCTGCACATGATTTTGGAGGACTTATTTGAATTCTAATGAAATTTTTATTTCTGCAATTGTGAAAGCACGTTATTATTCTGATTTTTTTTTTAAAGTAGCACCTTTTCTTGTTTTATGGATCCACAAGCACCTCAAATCTTTTGAACTTGGGTTTTTGTGACATTCTTTTCTGTTCCAATAGTCTGTTTTGTCCCGAGTCAATTTGCTCTATTTGCTTATCTTTATACTTTTCTTTTATGCCACTAGCTTTTCTCATTGTCTGGTAATCTTTGGGCATATATTTAACTGATCAAAAGTTGTTTTTTTCTTTCAAAACGCACCAAAAATGGTTGTTGAGCATCATAACTGATGTATTATTTAATAGAATATGTTGTGTCTGGGTTGGAGGTAATAAAAGGTTATGAATCCACAACAGTAGGCTCTTTTTGGTGCAACTGCTGAGACCACAGAATTATGAAAGTGATTCATAAGGGAAGCCACTGAGAGCCATGTGTACCCACCTGTTTTTTATTTTGATCATTTGCAATGCTTATTTCCTGCTTCAGGAATAAACTAAAATAGCACTCCATCCTAAGAGGGCCTGAGTCCTATTTTTCCATCTTAGAGTTGGGACCGGACAGTATTGCCTGGTCTTGAGTATACCGATGCTGTTGTAAACCATGACCCTTGGGGATCCCTTTACCTGTCTGTGTACATCTGCTATTGGGAAACACATCTATACCTTTGTTTGATCCAGCCTAGAAGTTGTCAGGAATGATACGTGGGGGTACAAATACCCCAGCTTCCTAATCCCTTGACAGGATACTTCTGAGGAATGTGTTCTACACCATTTTCTTGAGCTTCTCCATGGGATTAAGATTTGCTCATCCACTTTGAAAGCTGGTTCACAGGAAGTCTTCCTTTCCCTGTGTCATGTTCTCACTGCTCTCATCTTTGCACCTGCCAGGAAAACTACATGCTGTCAGTCATCACCTTAGGATCTTCTTCGGCGGGGAATCCAGTTGAGATAGAGCGTAATGTGAACCGAAAGCTGACACCTTCTCCATTTCTACCTCTACCAAAAGCCCCAGTCCTTTCTCTCTGGAGATTCATAAGGAGAGTCTGGTGAGGAGGGACAGATATCTACTCTTGTGCTTCCGAGGGTGTATCTACCCCTGCTAATGGGAGGAAGAATGCCTGTACTCAGAATGCGGCAGATCTGTCTCTAAGACTGTTAAACCACAAAGAACACAAACCTGCCAGCCGGGCAGCAGCACAGACCTCAGCTGTCAGAAAGAATCTCTTCTGCTGATGTTGGTGTTTCACATCCACTATCTCCACCACAGTGGGTGCTTTGTGAGTCCTGCAAAATAAGAAGGCACAACAATACAGAAATCTGCAAATTTCATAATAAATTCACAATTGCTGCATCATTTAAGGGAGCATCCTTCCACCTTTTGTGTGCCTCAGAGTCCCTGTGTCAGGACAGAGAGTTATTTATAAGTCTCACTCCTAGAGCTTCTGATTCAGTACTGTCAGGCTGGGACCAGAGAGTTGGCATTTCTGATAGGTTTTTCTGGTGATTGCTGCTGTCCAACGAGCACATTTGGAGAATCATTGCTTTAAGAAATTTTGAGACTGGTGATTATATTTTTTTAGCCTCTGTTCCTTTCATGGAATTTTCTAACACAATCTTTCTAGTTTTCCACGTGATTGTATTGTATTGGGTTGGGTAAAGAGTTCGCTTGTTTTTTTTTTTTTTAACCCATAAGATGTGATGGGAAATTTGAACGAACTTTTTGGCTAACCCAACATCTAGTGGATTCAAAGTTTCTTATTAGGGATGATAGGATGTTCAGAATTTTCTACTATATCAGGCTAGCCTCTTCCACTAGCATTTCTTTAGTCCCAATAAAATATTAGCCTACTGCGTTGATTTTTAAATGCCATCGGAAATCTCGTTATTCTCAGATGTGACAATGAATATAGCCAAATATATTGCAAAGGCAGTTCAGTTTCTGTCAAAGGTACAAAGTTTCCAATCTTTTAGGACACTCTTTGCCTGCATAAAGTGATTGCCTTTGAAGGAAAAGCTTTGATTTTCCTAAGTCTGAATAATTTGTATTGTACTTCCCAGAATAAAGAACAAAGTCCCCTAAGGAGTTTGTGGACTGCAGTGTTTCTGGAAGGTAGAAAATTGGTACCAGGAATGGGGTGGAGAGAGGAGAGGGAAAACCCGTGCTGCGAGGCCCTGGCAAGCGTGGCCAGCAAACAGGAATGCCACCAGCAGAGCTTACCGGTGCACCGTGGGGACCCAGACGGTGCGGGCAGGTTGGAGAGGAGGAGCAAGGGAACAGGGGCTAGGCGGCTCTGAGGAGGGAGGCGCGGAGCAAGGAACAGACGCAGGAGAGAGAGAAAAGTGGTCCCAGGGGTGGGGTGGGGAGCCAAAAGAACTCCCCAAGTTGGAAGCAGCAGAGATGTAGCTGCTTGTCGCACCACCAGTGTGACTTAAGCAGAAATTGTCTCTGGAGGGCCCTCATCAGGAAATATGCTACCATTTTCTGTAATAAGAAACACTGTAAGCTTCAACCGCTCTGTTGAAGAGCAAGATACAAAAAAGGTTAGAGGCTATTTTATTTTTTTAAATGTTTCATCCTATATTGCCTAGGGCTGATTAATGATGTTGCAATAGTTTCAGATGGACAACAAAGGGACTCAGCCATGCATACGCATGTATCCATTCTGCCATGCCAAATCTTCTCAAGTTTATCAAGAGTTAAGATGAAAAAGGAAATGAGGCTTTCTGGAGAAATATAATGTATTTGATGACAAATACACGAGGTCTGTTTGTTTTTGGAAATGGAATTTGCTCCAAATATGGTAAATAAGCACACTAGTCATACTTAACATACCACTCTAATCTATGCCAAAACTAACTGATCTGCTAAACCAGTGTTGTGTTATTTTAATTCTTCACTGTGGTCGAGATTCTTTCATTACTTAGAAAGCACTAAATTCCTGTCTTAGCTTTATCTTTACAGATCCCCTGCAAAAAACATTGCCTGAAACTACCCAGATATCCATCAATGGGTGAATGAGCAAGTGCTGTGTGCATGTGTGTGTATATGACTATTATTCTTCACGTTAAGTGAAAGAAGACAGACATAAAAGGGCACATATTGTGTAACCCCATTTATACACATTCCAGTCAGAATAAGCCAATCTGTAGAGACAGAAAGCTGATTGGTGGTTGCCGACTGGGGGGTGGGGAGAATGGGGAGTGATTACTTAATAGGTATGGGTGATGAAAGTGGAACTTGATATGGGTGGTGATTGTTCCACACTGTGAATGTGCTAAATGAAACTCAAGTGTACACTTTCACAAGGTCAATCTTATGTTATGTGAATTTCACTTCAGTGGGGAAAAAAGAAAAAACATTGCCTGTGGTGCAGCAGATTCAACTATAACGCGAAGCTTTCTGTCTTAAGGGCTGGGGATCTAGCAGCGAACAAGACACACAGTCTCTGACCTCCCAGAGCCTGCAGTTTAACATTGACACAAACAGCTCTGTAAACAAATATTTGTTGAGCTGAACTGAAATAACGTAAAAGCTCTGGGAGCTGGTGATGGACAGAGAAGCCTGGCATGCTGCAGTCCATGGGGTTGCAAAGAGTTGGACACAACTGAGCGACTAAACTGAACTGAAGGTCAAGTAATGATACCTGCTATGAGAAAGAACCAAGCAAGACAAGGGACAGAGATAAGTAAGACCTCTCCAAAAAGGAGACATTGCAGCAGAAATGCAAGGACATGAAGAGAGGGCTGTGTAAACAGAGAATGTTCTGGGCATAAGGAGAAACATGTGTGAAGCCTCTGAGACATACATGTGTGGCATGTCGTAGGCACAGCAAGGAGGATGAAGGAGCTGGAGTGCAGAGAGGGAGGGGTGCAGAGGAAAGGAGCCAGGCAAGTAGTCTGTAGGGCCTGCAGGCTCTGGGGAGGGTTTGGGTTTTGTCCTGAGTGAAATGGAGACCATTATAGGGATTTCAGCAGAGGAATGAACTTGTGTCTCAAAAGGATCACTCTGGTTTCTGTATGTTGATTACAGTATTGAGTGGTGGGCTGGAGAGGAAGTAAAGAAACCTGTTGAGATGGTCCTGTAGTAATCCAGGTGATTGGTTAAAGGAGGGCTGGTTGGGGTGGACAGAACTGCTGCACATTGCAGCAAAAAAAGGAAAAAAAAAAAAAAGACTTCCCTGGTGGACCAGTGGTTAAGATTCTGCCTGCCAATGCAGGGGACATGGGTTCAATCCCTGTCTGGGAAGATCCCACATGCCTCCAGGCAACTAAGCCCATACATCATAGCTATTGAGCCTGTGCTCTGGAGTCACAATTACTGAGCCCATGTGCTGTAACTACTGTGCCCCCCAACAAGAGAAGCCACCATAAGGAGCCCAAGAAGAGAAGTCACCTTAAGGAGAAGGCTGAGTACCACAACGAAGAGTAGCCCGCGCTAGCTACAACTAGAGAAAGCCCATGAGAGGCAACGAAGACCCTGCACAGCACCCTTCCCTCCCCCAAAAGCTCCACTTTGGACTGTTCTGAAGGTAAGCCATACAAGTCTGGTGATGGATTGTATTTAAGAGTGAGAGACAAAGAGGAGAAAAAGATGACTCCAACATTTTGGCCAGGTCCTTGACTCCTTGACTCTGTAAGTCTTTGGTTCTTCATATTTAAAGCGAGAGGGATTTGACTAGGCCATGTCTAACACTCCTTCCAGCACTGAGAGTCCAAGATTCTAAGGAACACTGGACAATACACAGAAATGGAAGGACCAAACCTCAGTTTGCTCATCTGTGAAACGCACCCATCTGAGGCTGGTGGTGAGGAGCAAGTGAGGTCATAGTTAACACTAGCATGCCCTGAGGGTCAACTGCTAGCTGCCTTCTTTTTCTTTTGGATAGCAAGAGTAAAAGTTTTATATTGGCACACGTCTTCCTTTCTCTTGGGTATATCTCTAAGGGTGGAATTGCTGGGTCAAATGGCAATTCTGTTTAGGGAACAGCTGGACTCTTCTCTGAAGTGGCTGCACCATTTTACAATCCTAACAGCAGGAAACAGGAGTTCTGACTTCTCCACATCCTTGCCAACACTTGTTATCATCTGTCTTTTAAATTACGGCCATCCTATTGGACGTGAAGTGGTGTATCTCACTGTGGTTTGGATGGTGTTGCTGTGATGGTTAATGATGTTGAGCAACTTCTCACGTGCATCTTGGCCATCTGTGTTTCTTCTTTGGAGGAATGTCTGTTCAGAATTTTTGCCCATGTTTAAATTGGATTATTTGTCTTTTTTTACCCTGTGAGGCTCTTGAAAGCCCCAGTGCTTCTACTTAGAACAACTTGTATAAGACCTCAGGTTAAGAAACGGCTCTGGAACTGGGCTCTGAAGGCCAACCCAGGACAGAATCAGCTAGGAACTTGGGAAAGGAGATTTTCAAGGTCACCTGACACTTACCTCCTTCTTGGCTTATAATGACATTGCACTTACCCCATTTAGAAATCTTAATGTCCAAGGGATTCTTGTATACCGATAGGAATGCACATTAAATTACTTTTTTTCAAAGTTAACAATTATCTAAATATTCACATTCTCTCTAGATGATTATTATATCAAAAACATGAATTTCACAAACACGTGTTCCCCAAACATTTTAACAGTTATCTTAATCAGTTAAACTATTCCAAATGAAAACTTGATGAAAATTATAAGCCAAATTATGAGTTAGTATCTGCTGCTGCTGCTTTAATTGCTAAGTTGTGTCCAACTCTGCAACCTCTTGGACTGTAGCCCACTAGGCTCCTCTGTTCATGGGATTTCCCAGGCAAGAATACTGAAGTGGGTTGCCATCTCCTTCTCCAGGGGATCTTCCCAACCCAGGGATGGAACCCAGGTCTCCTGTGTTGGCAGGCTTTACTACTGAGCCACCAGGGAAGTCCCCATATAATAGTATAAAATGCCTTAAATATCTTAAAAATCTGACATACATAAATGCAATGATTATGAAATTTTCAATATTCAGCCCACAAAACTTTGTTGCAAAAATGCCACTGTCATATATCTAAATTTTCTCCTTTATTATCTCTGTTCTTATTCTTATTTTCTTTTTTAAAATTGGGGTAGAGTTGCTTTACAATGTTGTGCTAGTATCTGCTGTACAACAAAGTGAATCAGCCACATGTGTACCTGTATCCCTTCCCTCTTGAATCTCCCTTCCACTCAACCCTCATCCCATCCATCTGGGTCACCACAGAGGACCAAGCTGAGCTCCTTCTTTTTTCTATTGCTTTTCTGGGGTACTGGAGCCCTCCATTTGCCCCTCCAGATCCGCTCTCCCCCTGGTCTGCCCTGGGATACACTTGTATAAAATGCAGCAATGGAGTCCTTTACCTTATGACTCTGGTTGGGTCCTGCCAGGGGGAGGCATCAGCCAGAGATTGGAGGATGGGGGACACTGAGGTGAGATCTTCCTGGAGGGTCTCCGTGGGTTGGCTACAGACCCTGCTGCCGACCCCTTTACTCTCTCTGGAATAATGGTTCCTCCCATTCCCCTCCAGGCCTGGAGCTAGTAAGCTCTCCACCACCCTCATGCTACAGCATTCTTCCTGTTGGTTTCGCTTACCCTGTCCACCCTGCTAAGGATAGTCCCTCTTGTGATCCTCTTCAACTGCTCTGTTGGAGTGTGATGTCTCTTTCTTTTTAGACCCCTGATTGATAATCAGGTTACAATTTCAGTTGCCTAACTTTCAAAAGCAGAGTGACCTTTGCTGACCAGTTAGGCTGTTCAATGCATTCATGTGTGCTAAGTCGATTCAGTCATGTCTGACTCTTTGCAACCATATGGACCCTAGCCCAGCAGCTGCCTCTGTGGGATTCTCAGGCAAGAATCTAATGGGATTCTCCAGGCAAGAATACTGGAGTGGGTTGCCGTGCCCTCCTGCAGGGGATATTCCTGACCCAGGGATTGAACCTGTGTCTCTTATGTCTCCTGCATTAGCAGGCAGGTTCTTTATCCCTAGTGCCACATAGGAAGCCCTCGATAATCAATACAGCATTATCAGTTGATAGCTCAGAACCAGGGACAGGAGACTTGGATCTGCCATCCAAGGGATGTGTCCAGGCAGAAGAGCCTCTTTATCTTTTTTGCATGGACTTTATTTATTACATGAGACCCTGCCCAGGTTATTGGCTCTAAATAGTTTCAGTTCAATTTTTTTAATGTCCTCAGTCTTGTAATTCCTTGAGAAATGATGCTGTTTGGAGGTCTTATCTTGAAAGTAGAGGCTGATAATGGACTATGTCCAATTACATAAGTCTTTATGATGCATCCAATAGAAGTCATTTTGCAACTGCTTGTTCCAAGAAGTGCCTGGTTTGGATTGACTCATCATGGTCAATTCAATGGACCTAGACAATGATATTTTTTTTTAATTTTAAAATTACAAATTAAAAAAAAATTTGTGTTATGATTAACATTAACAGGTTAACATTGTTAACCTGATTTAACAATGCTGTGATCCCTGGGTTGGGAAGATCCCCTGGAGAAGGGAATGGCTACCTACTTCAGTATTCTTGCCTGGAGAATTCCAAGAACAGAGGAGCCTGGCGGGATATAGTCCACGGGGTTGCAAAGAGTCGGACACGACTGAACAACTAACACTTGAGCACTTGATAGCTGATTAACAATGTGATGGTTTTAGGTGAACAGTGAAGGGACTCGGACAAACATACATGTATCCATTTTCCCCCAAAGTCCCCTCCTATCCAAGCTGCCACATAACACAGCAGAGTTCCCTGTGCCTATGCAGTAGGTCTTTGTTTCTTACCCATTTTAAGTATAGCAGCCTGTCCATGTCCATCCCAAACTCCCTAAGAAGCCCTTTCCACCATCCTTCCCCCCTGGTAACCATACATTTTTTTCTCTAAGTCTGTGAGTCTCTGTTTTGTAAGTTCATTTTATCACTTCTTTTTAGACTCCGCATGTATGGGATAGACAATGATTTTTATTTCTCAGTAATCATTAAGACTGACAAGAAGAGGCCTTTCTACCTCTCCGTCTGCTTAGGACCTCAGGGACAACTGAAGTCTCCAGGGCGGCGAGTACGGTCAAAATGACAGGGCCTTTTAGGGTAGCCTGCCTGGGGCAATTTCAGGCTTTCAAGAGAACAACCATAGTGATGAGTCTCATTAGCTGCCCGGGGGTCAAGAAGAGAAAGACCCCAAGATTTCACACTTGAGAACTTTCTGATACAAACTGTAATGTGTGAGTAGGTGTGGCAGTTTTACTGCTTGTACTGTGAAAACCAATTTGATATTTGAATTTCCCCACCTGTGGACGTGGGCTGCTCAACTGGGTGCCTCTAAGTCACTTTCAGACACACTTTCTTCTACTTGCTGGATCATTTTCTCCCAGGACTGTTGTGGAAACAAGAAACATAGCAACAGGTGAGCATCACCCCCGGGAGGGCTCTTCTTCTAGCCCTTTTTCCAGCTAATGAAGCGAAGCACCTGCTGTTTGCCCATCGCAGAGCCAGGCACTTTGCAGATAGTTGGGTTTTCAAGTACACTCCCAGCACTGCCCAGTTAGCCTGCTCCCTCACTGAGTGAGTTCACTGTATCACTGTCCTGGAGAATCATTTCACGTCTCCTTATTTCTCCCCCAAACTCCTCTGCTCCCTCCTTTAGCTGATGACATTTATTAGGAATGGAGGAGATGCCAGACTTTCTGAATTTCCCTCCCTGCTCCCCAGTCGGCGAGCCTGCCTGTGACGACCCATGCTCTCTTCTGTCTGTCCTGCCCAAGGCCAGGACCAGGGCTCTGGGTCCTGCCACCCTCTCCTGTCCTTTCCAAGGGCATCCTCCCAGCTCCCATGGGTATCATCAGTGTTTGCATCCAGGGCTCAGCTGAGTTGGAGAGGGAGATCCCAGCTGCCAGGGATCAGGGTAGCTGATAAAGCAACAGCCCCAGATGAGAGTAGCAGTGAGGTTTCTATCTCTCACAGCGATGGCATACACAGAGGCACCCCTTCCATATCCTCCGGTAGAACATGCCCTGGTCCAGGTCAGATGGATCAGTGGGGGTTGTCTCGCTGTTGAGGGAGCCTGAATCAAAGGCTTCTGCAGTTTTGTGGATCTGGGCCTGGAGAGAGGTGAGGGCGACTGGGTGCAAGGCACAGTGGCCAACCGTACCTCAAGGCTTTCTCCTCCTCCCTCATAAGGGGGCCTCAGCAGAGGCCCCTGAAGAAGGCCACAGATCAAGAGACCTAGGAATGAAGGTGCCAGGGCTGCAAGCACAGAGCGTCAGAGCATGATCAGCCAGGGACCCGAGTCCCGGACTGCAGCTCCGGTCAGAGACTTCAGGCCTGGCTGTCACCAGTTCTCAGGTAGGGAGGGAACATTCCTCAGGTCCTGCCAGGTAAAGCCTTGTAATTGCCTATTAGTCGGACCCAGAAGGGAAAGGCATCTGGAAATGATTTTGGGAACAACTTTTGTAAGGGGTGAGGAATGGACGGCTGGGCAGAGGGAACCGCTGAACTCGGATTCGGTCACATCTCAGCCAAACCCTCAGGGAGCTCTGCCGAGGGGTGATACTTCGGAGATGCTGGAGTCGAGGCAAGGACTGGGTTTGCACTCCTGCTTGAAGCAGACATTGGACGTGGGCTTCCCCCAAGGGATGTGGGCTTACCCCGAGGGAGGTGGGAGCTTGCACAAAGCCCTTCCCTCAGCTCTTCTGTCCTGACGGAGGGACTGGGAGGTACCCCACCGTGTCTACTACATGTCCTCTGGGCCACTACATCTATTACACCTCCTGTCCTTATCTTACCTACCTTACCAGCTTTCAACACAGCTGACCAGTTCCTTCTAGAAAAATCCCTTTTCCTCAATTCCCAGAATGTCATACTCTTGTGGGTTTCTTTTTCTTACTTGTTTGACTATTTCTGCTCAGGCCGTTTCATGAAGCTCCCTTTCTTCTCTTGGGCATTCCATTCTTCTGGTTCTTCTTCTCAAGTGTTCTTGTACCGTCTTATCTTTTTAAAAAACACTACATCCTTGGGACTACCCTGGGGGTCCAGTGGGCTAGGACTCCATGCTCCCAGTGCAGGGGGCCAATCCCTGGTCAGGGAATGAGATCCCACATGCTGTAGCTAAGAGTTCACGTGCCGCAGCTAAGACCTGGTGCAGGCAAATTACAAAAAAAAAAAAAAAAAAAAAAAGAGAGAAAACAAACAGAAAAAACAAAACAGAAACAACGACAACAACAAACTATGTCTTTGATGCCAATGTTAATGTCTTTAGCCCAAAATGATTTCCGAACTTCTGGCTCATACAACCAGCTACCGATTTGTCATCTTAACCTGATTACCTCACAGGCATCTCATACTCGGCATGGCCAGAATGGATGTCTTGGTTTCTCAGCTCACTCTATAGCTGCTCCTTCTCCGGCTGACCTTTTCCATTGAGGAAAATGGCACCCCTTCTTTCCAGTTGTCCAGAGCTAGAAGCCTGGTCTGTAGCCCAGATTTCTCCCTTTCAGTTGGTTGTTTCTGCCTCCGAGAATCCCTCCGCTGCTGTCTTGCCCCCACCTCCAGCAGACCCCACCATTATCTCTAGCTTGGCTACAGCAAGGGCCTCCTGCCGCTTTTCCCACCCCAAGCCCTCCACTGGGCAGTCTCTGAGGGCAGCCCACAGAGTCCACTGTTGACTCAGGTGGAACCCCAACTCCTCTGTGCTGGGCACAAGCTTCTTTCCTGGATTCCCATCTTCTTCTCCGACCTCAGCCCCTGGTGCTCGCGGCTTCACCCTCTCGTATTTAAGGATGTGGAGTCCTGGAAAAGACCTGAGTGTGGTGTGTGGGGTTGCCTCCTCCAGATATCAGAGTGAACTTTGGTTCATTTCAAGAACATTCTTTGGAAGGAGGGCTTCCCTGGTCGCTCAGTGGTGAGGAATCCGCCTGCTAATGCAGGAAACACGGGCTCCATCCCTGGTCCAGGAAGATCCCACATGCCTCGGAACAACTGAGCCCATGTGCCGCAACTATTGAGCCTGTGCTCTAGAGCCTGGGAACCGCAACTGCTGAAGCCCAAATGCATCTTGGAGCCCCTGCCCTGCAACAAGAGCAGCCACCACAGTGAAAAGCCGCACACCACAACAAGAGAGTAGCCCCCACTTGCTGCAACTAGAGAAAAGCCCACCCAGAAACAAAGACCCAGCAAGCCAAAAATAAATAAATAAGATTATTATTACTATTTTTAAGAGTATTTTATAGTGGGAGTCACCTGCTTTTCCCAAAGGAAATCTGATTTTCATGGCTCAGTGCAAAAGGTGGTTCTGGGGTGCTCTTGGTAGGAGGGTACCAGAGGATGGTGGTCCTGGGCTGGTGTGTGGGCTGCACCACAGCAGAGAGTCTGACTATGGTCCCCGAGAGACCATGACAGCCCCCTAGGGAGCCTCCTTGCTGGCCTTTTCCTTTCTGTCTGGGACATTCCTGTGGTCAGCTTTTCTTGTTTATTGCTGTGGCTCTTCAACAATTTATCACAGAGCTGCTGGGGAACATAACTCTTTTATCCTGTTCACATAGACCCAATCAGTGACAGCTGCACTCAAGTGGCACAATTTATCTTTTTTTAAGAGGGAAATACCACTGAAATCATCTCCAGTTATACAGATAACATGGTTAGCAGTCAGAGGCTTGTCTTTTAGTTTTCCAAGAAAACCAAAGTCCGCTCAGTGAGCACCGAGGTTGTACACCAAACCACTCCTGGCCAGGCAGATCCCTTTCCCAGGACAGCTTCTAAGAGGCACTTGAAGGCACTGCAGGTGGCAGAGAATTTGCAAACTGTGTGTTCAGTTGCATTTGATTTCTCTGTGTTAGTAACTTGCCCTGCCACAGGGGCCTGGGGACAGCCACACATAGGAAACAGCTGTCTCCTTCTTAAGGAATTTCTCCTCCTGACGGCCAAGCCCTAACTTCCAGAAATCCAAAGTAAGATGGCTTCTGATTACTGCTGCATTCACCAGGGTTCTCTGGTAATGCCAGAATCTTACAAAGGACAGGTGTTGTGGCTCTAGGAGATATCAAGGCCTCTACATGTCCGTGGGTAATGCCAGCATGCATTAACCTATCCTTGGGTACTGCCAACCTCCCTGCACCCCTTGGCAGTTTGCAGACTCATCTGTGGATAACACACCCTTATTTCAAGTCTAAATGACAATCCAATGACTGGCTTTTTGACTCAAAAACATCCCCCAAATCCTCAACTTCCTCAGTTAAATGGGAGAAAGCAAACATTTATTGAGAGCCTTTAAATGATGAAATACAGTGATGAACAGGTTAGTCCTTGCCCACCAGTTGCACTGATAATTAGAGCTCTGATTAAGCTCTACACTACTGGCGAGAATACGAGATGATTTAAAAAGTTGTTGTTCAGTCACTAAGTTGTGTCTGACTCTTTGTGACCCCAAGGACGGGAGCACACCCAGTTCCTCTGTCCTCCACTATCTCCCAGAGTTTGCTCAAATTCAGGTCCGTTGAGTCGGTGATGCTATCTAACCATCTCTGCATTTACCTTCTTCCCTTAAAGTTATTTCCCAATGTTCATTAATTTTTTTTGAAAAATTAATAACCTTTAAAAACGTTGAAGTATAGTTGATTTACAATGGTATGTTAATTTCTGCTGTATGAATTTTATGTTTAGAGCAGTATTAGATCCACAGCAAAGCTGTGTGGAAAGGACCAAGTTCCTGTCTACACTCTGACCCCACACTTGCCCAGCGTCCCTCACTACCAACGTCCCACACCAGAGGGATCCGTTTGAAACAATCGATGAGCCTACAATGATGCAACATTATCACCCAAAGTTCATAGTTTACATTAGAGTTCACTCTTGGTGTTGGACACGTACGGGTTTTGGCAAATGTGTAGTGATAGGCATCCACCATCATCGTATCAGGTAGAACAGTTTCACTGCCCTAAAAATGCTCTGTGCTCTGCTGTCCCCACTCCCTCCCCCACCCCCCAACCCCTGGCAATCACCAACCTGTTTATTGTCTCCTTAGTTTTTTGTCTTTTCCAGAATGTCATACAGTTGGAATTATGCAGCTTGTGTTCCCTGGTGGCTCAGACGGTAAAGCGTCTGCCTGCAATGCGGGAGACCTGGGTTTGATCCCCGCGTCGGGAAGATCCCCTGGAGAAGGAAATGGCAATCCACTCTGGTACTCTTGCCTGGAAAAGTCCATGGACGGAGGAGCCTTGTAGCCACCGTCAATGGGGTTGCAAAGAGTCAGACACGACTGAGCGACTTCACTCGTGCAGCTTGTAGCCTTTCAAATTGTCTTCTTTCACCAAGTAATATGTGGTTAAGTTTCCTCCACATTTTTTCCATGGCTTGATGGCTCATTTATTCAGTGCTGGATAATATTCCATTGTCTGGTTTTGTTTGTCCTGTTCACCTTCTGAAGGACATTTCAGTTGCTTCTAACTTTGGGCAGTCATGAATAAAGCTGCTATTAACATTAGGTGCACAGGGTTTTGTGTGAACGTAAGTTTTCAACTCCTTTGGGTAAATACCAAGGAGTGCAATTATTAGTTCATTGATTTTTAATATTTCCCCTGTTGTAACCCCCACAGTTTCAGAAATTTCAACCCAGGAAAACAGATGAATCAAACACAATTGCTCCTCTTCCTTCCGTCTCCTCTCCCCTCTTTCCCACCTTGTTCCTCCCCTCGCCTTCCCCCCACTCCTCTCCTTGTAGTTGTCTGCAGTTGTGCCCTGTTCCTTGGCCTGTAGTTGTTGGTTTGTTTTGGTCTCTGTATTTCAGCCCAAGGAGAAGGAATTTCATGAGAGCCTGAGCCAGGGAGCAGAGACCGACAGAGAAGGGATACCCAGGTTCAAGAGCACCTCTTTGCACAGTGATGTATTCTATTGATATACACTGAGCCAAGTTAAGTGCTGCAGGGAGAGAAAAGCTGTGATAGGGGAGGAGGATTGGATGAAGGAGTTCTCTAAATATAGTATCTCACTCCCACTTGCCCAGAATGGGATGCTCTCAACTTCTCAGTTTTTTTTTTTTTTTGAAGAGAATAAACCAGTGTGGGATTTGAAGAAATGCAGCTGAGTGTGTGCAAGCTTCCCTGGTGGCTCAGTGATAAAGAATCCACCTGCAAAGCAGAAGATGCAGGAAACTCGAGTTCGATCCCTGGGTTGGGAAGATCCCCTAGAGGCTACCCGCTCCAGTACTCTTGCCTGGAGAATCCCATGGACAGAAGAGCCTGGTGGGCTACAGTCCATGGGGTCACAAAGAGTCGGATGCAACTGAGGCCTCTGAGCACACACACACACACAGCTGACTGTGTGCAAGCTTCGAGGGGACTTGGAGGGACCAAAAACTGCTCAACACACCTCCAACTCCCCCATTTGCACCTTTGCCCCCTGGTCCTGCCTCCTGGGGTGCTTGGCACATCTCTTTCCAGAGCCTTTCTGGGGGCTTCTCACAGGCAGCCCTTTCCTTAGATACATAATCTCCAGGTTTTTCCACTCTGCTTAGTGCCGTTCTTGTATTAAATTGTCAGGTTCCAAATATGTGTCACTATCTCTTGGCTCTTTTTGCTCTTCTTCCACTATTGTACCTGTGGGTTTCTGCTTTTTTATTCAGTTAATGTCACTTGGGTTGAAGTTTTCTGTACTTGGAGGCAGATTCGACACCTTAAGTCCTCAAGGTGGTCGGTTAGAAAATGATGCAGGGTGGAGGTCTGTTTGCCCTCCTAGGGAAGGATAGAGATAAATAACTGTGTCCAATGGGGTGGGTTTCATGACGAGGGGCTCAGGGCTTTCTGTTGAATATGAAATTCCTGAGTGGAGTTTTACATTGTTATTCTTGCACAAACTCACCATACTAGAAATCTCTTAAAAAAAATATTTAGAAACTTCCTTGGTGATCCAGTGGTTTGAAGTCTGCCTTGCAATGCAAGGGACACAGGTTTGATTCTTAGCCGGGAAAGATTCCACATGCCGTGGGGCAAGCAAGCCCAAGTGCCACAGGTACTAAAGCCTGTGCTCTAGAGAAGCCACTGCGATGAGAAGCCTGCGCACCGCAATGAGGAGCAGCCCCTGCTCGCCACAGTTAGTGAATGCCCACGCACAGCCAAAAATAAACAAAGTTAAATAAATACTTAAAAATAGTTATTTATTTGGCTGCGCTGGGTCTTAGTTGCAGCATGTGGGATTTTTAGTTGTGGCATGTGGGGTCTAGTTCCCCACACTGGGAACCTGGAGTCTTAGACCCTGGGCAGCCAGGGAAGTCCCTAGACATCACTTTTGACTGCAAGATTTGTGTCTTTCAAATCAAGCAAAAACATCAAGGTACCTGTGAGGCAACTTGGCACTAAAGAATTGACTCTTGTTTAACACACAAGGAGGAAAATTCAAAGTCCCCCCACTGGCTCTGAACTGGCCGGCAGACACTACAAATAAGTTGTACATTGGACCTGGGCAAGTCAGTTAACAGAGGCTTAAATGGAGGGCAGGGAAGAAAGTGTCTGTGTATATGTATAAAGAAGGACTGGAATCTTCCCCTACCCCCGAAATATAATCGTCACACACCTCTTACCTGCAGGGTATTGCAACAGAAGGAGAAGGAGGGAACAATGCCGATGAAGACAGCCTCAGGACTCAGGTTCGCCCAGTCTCAGTCTATTACCTGTCAGCTGTGGGACCTGGAGGACTTTGTGTGCCCCCTCTCACTCCCTCTCTCCACTGTAGTCACACTGCCCCCTTGCCTGTCCTGGCTCAGGAAAAGGGAACACTCGCTGCTTCCTCTGTTGGGAGTGCTCTTCCCCAGATAGCTGCAGCTCTTTTTAAAAAAATTTATTTATTTTAATTGGAGGCTAATTACTTTACAATATTGTGGTGGTTTCTGCCCTACATTGACATGAATCAGCCACAGGTGTACACGTGTCCCCCATCCCGGACACCCCCCTCCACCTCCCTCCCCATCCCATCCCTCTGGGATGTCCCAGTACACCGGCTTTGAGTGCCCTGTTTCATGCATCGAACCTGGACTGGGCATCTATTTCAAATATGGTAATATACATGTTTCAGTGCTGTTCTCACAAATCATCCCACCCTTGCCTTCCGCTCTTGCTTCTTCACTGCCTTCAGGTCTCTTGTTCAGATGTCTTATCTTCACTGAGGCCGTCTGTGATCTCCCTCCTACCTCCCAGCATTCCTTATCCACAAACCTCAGTTTTATTTCCCCCCCAGAGCACTTCTTGCAACCTGCCATATGACTCATTTACGTGTCTGCCATTGCTGCTGCATTTCTCCAAAGAAGCAGAACTGATAGGACATGACATACACACACGTACATCTATATACACACAAATGCATGTTTATGTGCGTATATACACATACATGTGTGTGTATATATATATAGTGCATATGTATTTGTATATGCTCAGTAAATAGCTGTCGAGTGGATGAATGAGACAAACCATCACTCCCTGAGATGAGGAGGAACTCGAGGCCTGGCATGGTGCATGGTCAGTGGGCTTGTGGCTGAGGTGGAACTCAGCACCAGGGGGCCGTGTCAGTTTCTATGGCTGCATAACGAGTATCCAATATAACAGCTTAAAATAACATTATGAGACTTCCCTGAAGGTCCAGTGGTTAAAATTCTGCCCTCCCAATGCAGCGGGCATGGGCTTCATTCCTGGCTGGGGAACTAAGATTTTGCATGCTGCACGGTAAGGCCAAAAACAAACAAACAAGCAGAAAGCAAAACCTTACTTTCTCAGTTCTATGAGCCAGGAATCCGGGAAGAGCCTGGCTGGACCCTCAGTTCAGGGTCTCTCAATGTGTCAGCCAGAATGAGGCTCCACTAGAGAAGAACCCACTTATTCTTTTAAATATAAATTTATTTATTTTAATTGGAGGCTAAGTGGTTTTGCCATACATTGACATTAATCAGCCACGGGTGTACACGTGTTCCCCATCCTGAACCCCCTCCCACCTCCCTCCCCATTCCATCCCTCTGGGTCACCCCAGTGTACCAGCCCTGAGCACCCTGTCTCATGCATCAAACCTGGACTGGCGATCCGTTTCACATATGATAATATACATGTTTCAATGCCATTCTCCCAAATCATCCCACCCTCGCCCTCTCTCATAGACTACAAAAGACTGTTCTATACATCTGTGTCTCTTTTGCTGTCTCGCATACAGGGTTATCGTTACCATCTTTCTAAATTCCATATATATGCGTTAGTATACTGTATTGGTGTTTTTCTTTCTGGCTTACTTCACTCTGTATAATAGGCTCCAGTTTCATTCACCTCATTAGAACTGATTCAAATGCATTCTTTTGAATGGCTGAGTAATATTCCATTGTGTATATGTACCGCTGCTTTCTTATCCATTCATTTGCTGATGGACGTCTAGGTTGCTTCCATGTCCTGGCTATTGTAAACAGTGCTGTGATGAACATTGGGGTACACATGTCTCTTTCAATTCTGGTTTCCTCGGTGTGTATGCCCAGTAGTGGGATTGCTGGGTCATAAGGCAGTTCTATTTCCAGTTTTTTAAGGAATCTCCACACTGTTCTCCATAGTGGCTGTACTAATTTGCATTCCAGCCAACAGTGTAAGAGCGTTCCCTTTTCTCCACACCCTCTCCAGCATTTAATGCTTGTAGACTTTTGGATAGCAGCCATTCTGACCTGCATGAAATGGCACCTCATTGTGGTTTTGATTTGCGTTTCTCTGATAATGAGTGATATTGAGCATCTTTTCATGTGTTTGTTAGCCATCTGTATGTCTTCTTTGGAGAAATGTCTGTTTAGGCCCATTTTTTGATTGGGTTGTTTATTTTTCTGGAATTGAGCTGCAGGAGTTGCTTGTATATTTTTGAGATTAATTCTTTGTCAGTTGCTTCATTTGCTGTTGTTTTCTCCCATTCTGAAGGCTGTCTTTTCACCTTGCTTATAGTTTCCTTTGTTGTGCAGAAGCTTTTATTGAAGTATAGCTGATGTACAATATTATATATTATATAAATTATTATATAATTATATAAAATGTATATAAACAATATTATTAATTATATATTTTCTAAATTACAAGTGTACAATACAATGATTCACAATTTTTAAAGGTTAGATGGCACTTACAGTTGTTATAAAATATTGGCTATATTCCCTGTGTGGTGGTGGTGGTTTAGTCACTAAGTCATGTCCGACCCTTGCAATCCCATGGGCTGTAGCCCACCAGACTCCTCTGTCCATGGGATTTCCCAGGCAAGAACACTGGAGTGGGTTGCCATGCCCTTCTTCAGGGGATCTTCCCAACTGAGAAGTCGAACACAGGTCTCCTGCATTGCAGGCAGATTCTCTACAGACTGAGCTACAAGGGAAGCCCATATTCTCTGTGTAGTACAGGAAAAATCCACTTTTAAGATCACAGGGTTGTTGGTGGAATTCAGTTTCCTTAGGGCCATTTTTATCTCAGAGGGGCTTCCCTGATGGCTCAGATGGTAAAGAATCTGCCTGCAATACAGGAGACCTGGATTTGATTCCTGGGTAGGGAAGATCCCTGGAGAAGGGCATGGCAACCCATTCCAGTATTCTTGCCTGAAGAATTCCATGGACAGAGGAGGCTGGTGGGCTACAGTCCATGGGGTGTCAAAGAGTTGGACACAACTGATCAACTAACACTTTCACTCTCATTATCTCAGAGAGACACAGTAGTGGTCCTGAAGAGATATTCTAGTTGCCTGTCTAGGAACTGAACCTGGGTGGCTTGGATGAAAAACCAGGAATCCTAGCTTTCAGACCACCAGCGACTAGAGGCTAGAAGCAAAATGGCCCTAGGTCTTACCCCTGTTTGAAAGGAAGAATGTTTTAAGGAGGCAAAGACTGTATGCTGCTGCTGCTGCTAAGTCGCTTCAGTCGTGTCCGACTCTGTGTGACCTCAGAGACGGCAGTCCACCAGGCTCCCCCGTCCCTGGGATTCTCCAGGCAAGAACACTGGAGTGGGTTGTCATTTCCTTCTCCAATGCATGTAAGTGAAAAGTGAAAATGAAGTCGCTCAGTCGTGTCTGACCCTCGGCGACCCCATGGACTGCAGCCTTACAGGCTCCTCTGTCCACGGGATTTTCCAGGCAAGAATACTGGAGTGGAGTGCCATTGCCTTCTCCAAAGACTATATAAACAGGTACAAAGTTTAGAGACACAGCACTGCATATGGGAGAGCACACAAAGAAACAGTTACTTATTAAGTCAGAAACAAGACAGAACTACACCCCCGGAGAGAAAGGCTGTGGGTGTCTGGAATGAAGAACACAGTAGAGAGGAGGTTAAACCACTCACATAGGGTCAGTTCTTCCAGGTCTTTGTTTACCTTTGACCAGTTATCTTGTTTCTTTTCCCACCTCTGACTTGTCCTAAGGTCCTCCCCCATCTTCATGAGCATCTTTCCCCAAGATGGATTCCAGTGCAGAGGCCTGTGGGAAGCTTGACATCACCTATTATGGGATGACATCCTCTCCTTTTTGACTCCCCAGGAGCCTTCCTGTGCGTGTGCAGACAGGGAGGTTCTCCTTGACCTCAGGAATGGGCATCTTATCTCTTTGCTTTGGCAGAACTCAGCTCTTGCCATTAACTTTGTCCTTGGAGTGTCTGGGTGAGAACCAAGTTCTAGTTCTACTCTGTTTGACCAACACCAGCTGTCCAGTCCCGGGGCCCATCTATTTCCTACTGCGGTTAAACCGATGAGCTCAATTCCTTACTGGCGAGTGCAGGTGGCTTCAGGTCCTTGCCACATGGGCCTTTCCACCCTGGCAGCTTGCTTCCCCAAAGGAGGCAAGCTGAGCACTTCCCTGGTGGTTCAGTGGATAAGAACCCGCCTGCCAAAGCAGGGGACACAAGTTTGATCCCTCGTCCGGGACGATTCCACATGCTGCAGGCCAACTAAGCCCGTGTGCCACAACTCCTGAGACTGTGCTCTAGAGCCAGGGAGCTGCAGTACTTAAGCTCATACTCCACAACATAGAGCCTGTGCTCCACAACAAGGGAAGCTGCGCCTGGCAACAAACGGCAGACCCCGCTTCCGCCCCTGCGCTGCAACTACAGAAAGCCACAGAAATAATTTTTTTTTTAAAGGGTGCAAGCTGAGAAGTCACTCGAGAGAGTCAGCCAGCAAGACAGGAACCACCATCATCTGTAACTTAAATACAGAAGCAGCATCCCTTTGTTAGCTTCTATCGAGTCACAGGTACCATGCACGCTCAGGAAGAGTGGATTACGAAAAGGCGGGGATTACTCTGAGGTGTGAGCACCAGGAGGTGGGGATCAGCGGTGGCCATCCCAGAGTCTGCCTGTCACAGGTGGGTAAGAACACAAACTACAGAGCCAGACCACCTAGCCTCACTTCCCCATTGCGCCACTCTTTTCCCATGTGATCTTAGGTGAGTTCCACAACCTCTCTGTGCTTGAGTCTCAACCTTTGAAAAATGAGGCAAACAACAGTATCCACTTCATAGGGCTATTGTGAGAATGAAATTAGCATGCGGAAGTGCTTATTTATATAGCTGCACACAAGACTGGCTATTCACTCCTGCTTCATCCGGGCGAGTACACAGTGTTGTCCTCAGAGGGAAAGATGTCTCAGCGGCCCTGGGTTTCCTGTTTTGGTAGAATACCTCAATGCAGTCCAGAGCCTGTCCTGGCCCTGATTTCTCCTGCTCAGAGACTTTACCCTCATAGCTTTAACCTTCTGGGCATATTTCTAGTCACAAACCCAGGGCAATCATCTAGCTCATCGAGTGCCAGCCAGTACGTTCCAGGCTGTTGAATGAAGAGCTCTGATGGGTGTGGAAACTAAGGCAGTGTTCCCTGGTGGCTCATAGGGTAAAGCGTCTGCCTGTAATGCGGGGGACCCGGGTTCAATCCCTGGATTGGGAAGATCACCAGGAGAAGGACAGGGCAATCCACTCTGGTACTCTTGCCTGGAAAATCCCATGGACAGAGGAGCCTGGTAGCCACCATCTATGGGGTCGCAAAGAGTCAGACACTACTGAGCGACTTCACTCACTCACTCACTCTCACTTGGCTCAGACGTGAGTCGTGAGGCAACCAGGAGACAGAACGTGAACATGACTCAGGAAGGAAAATCACATTGAGTCTTTGTTGCACGAGACAGACTTTTACGTTTCTTTTACCCATTTTTTACCCCACAGGAAGTAGATTGGCTTGGGCACTGTCTGAACTAGGGTTCAGGGTATGAGACAGTTTGCAGTCACTCCTCTTGGCTGAGCAGAGGGTGGAATGGCGTTCCTGTACAGTCAGCTGCTCGCTCGCCCACCCTCCTTCCCATTTTAAACATTAAAAAGAGGTTAAGCTGGGCAGGTTAAAACAATGGAGCCCTTCACTACTCTGCCGGTTTCCTGTGGCTGCCTTGACAAATGACCATAAACTGAGTGGTTTAAAAAGCAGAGAAGTTATCCTCCCGCAGTTCTGGAGACCAGAACTCTGTGTCGTCAAGGCTGCGCTCCTCCACAGACTCTCAAAGAGAACCAGTTCCTTCCACCTCTGATGGTTCTGGACATGACTCAACTTGTGGCCACATCACTCCAATCTCTGCCTCTGTGGTTACACCGCTTCTTGCCTTCCTAGCCACAGAATCCCCCCCAACTCCACCTCTCATACAAGGACACTTGTATGGGCATTTAAGGCCCACCTGGATAATCCAAGACAGTGTGTATATCAAGACCTTGAACTTAATCCCATCTGCAAAGATCTTTTTTTTCCAAATAGAGTCACATCCACAGATTCCAGGAGTTAGGACCTGGGTATCTTTTTAGGGGACTATTTTTCAGGACTTCCTGTCCTGCTGCTTGAGTAATTTCACTACGGAATGATTGAATGATGGCTCTGTGGACAAAGTGGAGATGACAGATCAAGACAGTATGGTACTGGCACAAAGACAGAAATATAGATCCATGGAACAAAATAGAAAGCCCAGAGATAAATCCATGCACCTATGGACACCTTATCTTTGACAAAGGAGGCAAGAATATACAATGGAGAAAAGACAATCTCTTTAACAAGTGGTGCTGGGAAAACTGGTCAACCATGTGTAAAAGAATGAAACCAACAATGAGGTACCATCTCATGCAGGTCAGAATGGCTGCTATCCAAAAGTCTACAAGCAATAAATGCTGGAGAGGGGGTGGAGAAAAAACAACCCTCTTACACAGTTGGTGGGAATGCAAACTAGTACAGCCACTATGGAGAACAGTGTGGAAATTCCTTAAAAAACTGGAAATAGAACTGCTTTATGATCCAGCAATCCCACTACTGGGCATACACACCGAGGAAACCAGAATTGAAAGAGACATGTGTACCCCAATGTTCATCACAGCACTGTTTATAATAGCCAGGACATGGAAGCAACCTAGATGTCCATAAGCAGATGAATGGATAAGAAAGCAGTGGTACATATACACAATGGAATATTACTCAGCCATTCAAAAGAATGCATTTGAATCAGTTCTAATGAGGTGAATGAAACTGGAGCCTATTATACAGAGTGAAGTAAGCCAGAAAGAAAAACACCAATACAGTATACTAACGCATATATATGGAATTTAGAATGATGGTAACGATAACCTTGTATGCGAGACAGCAAAAGAGACACAGATGTATAGAACAGTCTTTTGGACTCTGTGGGAGAGGGTGAGGGTGGGATGACTTGGGAGAATGGCATTGAAACATGTATATTATCATATTTGAAATGAATCGCCAGTCCAGGTTCAATGTATGATATGGGATGCTTGGGGCTGGTGTACTGGGATGACCCCGAGGGATGGTATGAGGAGGGAGGTGGGAGGGGGGTTCAGGATGGGGAACACATGTACACCTGTGGCAGATTCATGTTGATGTATGGCAAAGCCAATACAATACTGGAAAGTAATTAGCCTCCAAATAAAATAAATACATTTATATTAAAAAAAAAAAGTGGAGATGACAGCCCAGCTATGTAAAAGTGAGAGGTGCTGAAATCGTGGACTGTAGGAAGGGCATTTTCAAATGTTTTAGGACAAATCAAGGCTCTCCCCAAGGCACAGTAGGGGAGGGGACAACCCATGAAGATGAGACTAGAGACTATTCGCTCAGTCGTGTCCGACTCTTTGCGACCCCGTGGACTGTAGCCCACCAGGCTCTTCTGTCTATGGGATTCTCCAGGCAAGAATACTGGAGTGGGTTGCCATTTCCTTCTCCAGGGGATCTTCCCGACCCAGGGATGGAACCCAGGTCTCCCGGATTGCGGGCAGACGCTTTAACCTCTGAGTCACCAGGGAAGATGAAGAGAAGTGTAACTAAATGTTTACTCACTCATGTTTTTTGAGCTCAGACTTACAGGATCCATTCTAAAGATTGAAGGCAGGCACACAGCTCTAGGCAAGTGTTTTAGAGCATCCAGAACCTTCTAGCGAGAGTGCCAGAGAGACTGCAGCACCAGAATGAGACAAGAATCTTCTAGAGATGAGCTCTGAGAAACCACATTTGCAGCAGAAAGAGGAAGGAAGGGCAGGCCCTCTCTCATGGGTAGAAGGTGTTTTGTAAATGAACCAAGAGGAAACAAAACTGTTCACCTGCTATTTTTGCTTCTGGCCTCACCATCAAAGCAGCTCAGATGGGAAAGGACAGATGGGGTGACAATATGCTGCTGGGGAAATCAAAGCCAGAGACAGATGTAGTTAAGGGGCCCACTGGAAGGAACTCTGGCTTCTGAGGCTGGAAGACTTGGCAGACTTGGCTGTGGACCAGTGAGAAATACAATGGGGGTGCTGGAGAGGGGCCAGTGGAGCGAGGGTGAAGGAGGCTCCAGGCTCCCACAAGCAGATTAGGGTCCTCAGATCATGAAATTCTCCAGTCTGACCCGGATTGTAGAGAGTTCATTAACCATGGCCCAAAGGGTAATTTTGAGTCTAGGGAGACTTGTCGGGGATGGAGCTATTTGGTTGAAAAATCAATAATGCAATTTATCCAGTTCTGATACATAGAGTCAGCTAACCAGGTACCCCTCTCTCTGAATGTTTATTCTTCTGTCTTTTTCAAGGAGAATCAACAGTGCGCATCTCTGGAGTCCACTGGATTCAGTTCTTGGGAGTTCCCTTCCCCTGCTCCATTCCCTAACCTAGTCTGCACATGGATCTTCTTGCTGATCCCCCCTCACCCCATCATTTTCCCCCATGAATATGAATGAGGCAAATGAAGACATGGAGCCCAGGAAAGGAAATACTGACAGCTCTGAACCAGCCAAAGGCTGGCAGCAGAAATTATAAATGGGCAGAGACCACTTAAAGAAGAAGTAAGGCCAAGTTAACTTGGAGAAGGGGAATAAAAGCATGTAAAGCTTTACCAAGAAATATTTCTTGGGACTCCCCTGGTGGTCCAGGGGTTAAGATATTCACCTTCCAGTGCACGGGCTGTGGGTTTCATCACTGGTCAGGGACCTAGGACCCCACATGCCTTGTGGCCAAAAAAACCAAAATATGTTACAGCCATGAACATCCCTTGCATTGCCACTAGAGAGTTGCCTCCACTTGCCACAACTAGAGAAAAGCCCGTGGAGTGATGAAGACCAATATAGTTTAAAAAAACAAACAAACCCACAATAAGATACCACCTCACACCTGTCACACACTAGTATCAAAAAGACAAGAAAAAAAAAGCCACTGTTGATGAGGATGTGGCGAACCGGCTGCAACGGACCTCGCAGAAGCTGGCCGAGAGGAGCTACCCTGTGTCCGAGGTCAGGGGCGGCGGCCAGGAATGCCAGGCTGCGACGGCGCAGGAGTGGCCCAGCGGAGCTACCCTGCGTCTGAGGTCAGGGGCGGCAGCCGGGAGGAGCTACCCCAGGTCCAAGGAGCGGTGGCTGCACGGGCGCAGGAGGGCTGAGAGACTAGTCAATCTAATCACACTAGGACCACAGTCTTGTCTAACTCAGTGAAACTATGCCATGCCCTGTGGGGCCACCCAAGACAGGCAGGTCATGGTGGAGAGGTCCAGCAGATTAGACTGACTAGTTTTCTGTGAGTATGGTTTCAGTGTGTCTGCCCTCTGATGCCCTCTTGCAACATCTACCATCTTACTTGGGTTTCTCTTACCTTGAACGTGGGGTATCTCTTCACGGCAGCTCCAGTAAAGCGCAGCTGCTGCTCCTTACCTTGAATGAGGGAACACGTGTATACCCATGGCAGATTCATGTTGATGTATGGCAAAACCAATACAATATTGTAAAGTAATTAGCCTCCAATTAAAATAAATAAATTTATATTTTTTAAAAAAAGTATGAAAAGGCAAAATGATAGGATACTGAAAGAGAAACTCCCCAGGTCAGTAGGTGTCCAATGTGCTACTGGAGATCAGTGGAGATATAACTCCAGAAAGAATGAAGGGATGGAGCCAAAGCAAAAACAATACCCAGCTGTGGGTGTGACTGGTGATAGAAGCAAGGTCCGATGCTGTAAAGAGCAATATTGCATAGGAACCTGGAATGTCAGGTCCATGAATCAAGGCAAATTGGAAGTGGTCAAACAAGAGATGGCAAGAGTGAATGTCGACATTCTAGGAATCAGCCAACTGAAATGGACTGGAATGGGTGAATTTAACTCAGATGACCATTATATCTACTACTGCAGGCAGGAATCCCTTAGAAGAAATGGAGTAGCCATCATGGTCAACAAAAGAGTCCGAAATGCAGTACTTGGATACAATCTCAAAAATGACAGAATGATCTCTCTTCGTTTCCAAGGCAAACCATTCAATATCACAGTAATCCAAGTCTATGCCCCAACCAGTAACACTGAAGAAGCTGAAGTTGAACAGTTCTCTGAAGACCTACAAGACCTTTTAGAACTGACACCCAAAAAAGATGTCCTTTTCATTATAGGGGACTGGAATGCAAAAGTAGGAAGTCAAGAAACACCTGGAATACAGGCAAATTTGGCCTTGGAATATGGAATGAAGCAGGGCAAAGACTAACAGAGTTTTGCCAAGAAAATGCACTGGTCATAGCAAACATCCTCTTCCAACAACACAAGAGAAGACTCTACACATGGACATCACCAGATGGTCAACACCGAAATCAGATTGATTATATTCTTTGCAGCCAAAGATGGAGAAGCTCTATACAGTCAGCAAAAACAAGACCGGGAGCTGACTGTGGCTCAGATCATGAACTCCTTATTGCCAAATTCATACTTAAATTGAAGAAAGTAGGGAAAACCACTAGACCATTCAGGTATGACCTAAACTAAATCCCTTAAGATTATACAGTGGAAGTGAGAAATAGATTTAAGGGCCTAGATCTGATAGATAGAATGCCTGATGAACTATGGAATGAGGTTCGTGACACTGTACAGGAGACAGGGATCAAGACCATCCCCATGGAAAAGAAATGCAAAAAAGCAAAATGGCTGTCTGGGGAGGCCTTACAAATAGCTGAGAAAAGAAGAGAAGCGAAAAGCAAAGGAGAAAAGGAAAGATATAAGCATCTGAATTCAGAGTTCCAAAGAATAGCAAGAGGAGATAAGAAAGCCTTCTTCAGCAAT
>NW_011495041.1:1588481-1589155 GCF_000754665.1 Bison bison bison
AAATTATAGATACCAAGGGAACATTTCATGCAAAGATGGGCTCAATAAAGGACAGAAATGGCATGGACCTAACAGAAGCAGAAGATATTAAGAAGAGGTGGCAAGAATACACAGAAGAACTATACAAAAAAGATCTTCACGACCAAGATAATCACGATGGTGTGATCACTGACCTAGAGCCAGACATCCTGGAATGTGAAGTCAAGTGGGCCTTAGAAAGCATCACTACGAACAAAGCTAAGGGTGGTGATGGAATTCCAGTGGAACTATTTCAAATCCTGAAAGATGATGCTGTGAAAGTGCTGCACTCAATATGCCAGCAAATTTGGAAAACTCAGCAGTGGCCACAGGACTGGAAAAGGTCAATTTTCATTCCAATCCCAAAGAATGCTCAAACTACTGCACAATTGCACTCATCTCACATGCTAGTAAAGTAATGCTCAAAATTCTCCAAGTCAGGCTTCAGCAATATGTGAACCGTGAACTTCCAGATGTTCAAGCTGGTTTTAGAAAAGGCCAACATCCGCTGGATCATCGAAAAAGCAAGAGAGTTCCAGAAAAACATCTATTTCTGCTTTATTGACTATGCCAAAGCCTTTGACTGTGTGGATCACAATAAACTGTGGGAAATTCTGAAAGAGATGGGAATACCAGACCACCTGACCTGCCTCTTG